>NW_006921817.1:2072210-2190719 GCF_000298275.1 Orycteropus afer afer | reverse complement strand
TGGGCAATCCTACTTCCGTAGTGATACTGCCTCGGAAACCCAAGGAGGGGTCGCTATGAGTCGGGGCCGACTCGATGGCACATAACAACAACAACAACAGGCTCCAGAACTGTGAAAGAATAAATTTCTGTTGTTTTAAACCACCTAATTTGTAGTAATTTGTTATATTAGTCCTTTTAGGAAACTAATATACCCACTTTACTCAGGTTGTAAAATAAAAGCCTGGTGACCTTTGGGTCCCCTGAGCGATCTTTGTCCCACGTGGATGGAAGCTGCTGTCTTCATCACTGTAGCTGGAATACAGCCATCGGAAGTCGTAGGATAAAAAAATAACTCCTACTTTCCACACATACATGCAATTATTTTAATTGAAAAAAAAAAAAAAGTACCTTGGCTCCTTGGCTCTTTCAGCTTTTGCTGGCTCCAGGCATTTCTTGCCTTGTGGCTGCATTCTCTAAATTCCGCCTCCATTTTTCCATGGCCATCTCCTCTTTCCCTCTTCTGTCTCTTACAAGAACACTAAAAACCTAAACAAACTCACTGCCATCAAGCCTATTTGATTTGACTCATAGCGATCCCTCCTTGGGTTTCCTAGGCAGTACCTCTACGGAAGTAGATCGCCCAGTCTTCCTTCCAAGGAGTGGCTGGTGGGTTTGAATTGCCAGTCTTCTGGTTAGGAATCAAATGCCTTAGGCACTATACTACCAGAGCTCCCCTTATAAGAGCACTAGTCATTGTATTTAGCGGCTGTTCATCTACTCCAAGATGACCTCATCTTGAGATCTTTGACTTAATTATATCTGCGAAGACCTTTTTCCCAAATACGATCAAATTCACAGGTTCTGGGAGTTAAGCTGTGAACATCTTTTGGGGCTCACTACTTCACCCACTACACTGGAGAACTGGCTTTTATTATTATTATATCAAGAAAATTTCATTTATTTTATAATATTGAGCACCAAATTTTAGACCTTAAGGAAAAAAGAAAAAAAGTCATATAAAGCTAACTTTTAACCCCAACTGGGAGATGGCACTTATCATTCTGCAGCTAATCAGGAGGCATTCTAGCAGATGGTCCATAACAACAGAGCATAAACAGAGCAGTGACCACTAATCCTCACATGAAGAGAGCGCCGTGGCCTTCCTGTGATTCGGACAGGAAGACTGTGGGATAGAGACGTTAGAAATGTCCTTCCAAATGGAGATATTCTGACACACATAAAAATATCTTAAAGCATTCCAAAAACATTCCCATCTAGAATGAAGGCCAGCTATTTAAAAAAAAAAAAAAAAATTCAGGTCACAGATATCAAGACATTTTCATAAAGGAAAGAATATACAAATTTTCAGCAAAGTAAATTTAGTTAGGTTACAGACAAATTAAAAAGAAGCCATTAGTTGCATTTTTCTTCTCTTTCTCTTTTCCTTTTTTTTTTTTTTTTTTTTGTGGTAGAACCTAAGTCAGCCAAACTAACAGCACTGATCCATAGAAAGAATTCCACATCTGGAAAGTCTTTGCTCCATCTGTGGTAGGTTTTTCAGCCTCCTGTTCTTTCTCCACCATTTCCCATGACTTCAGCTTACCTCGCTTTTGTTTTCTTTAGTGAAGTTATTTAACCCTTAGGGTTTTGTTTTGTTTTATTTTTAAGAGGAAAGAGCAAGGAAATACTTTATAATGTTTTGTGATTCCCTAGAATTTAGTCTCATTTCTATTTTAAGTGTCTACATAAATGATATAGATAGTAGCGAATGTAAATGTTCCTTGATAAATTCCATAGAATTATATTTTAGAAATACTTAGATGGATACTATGCTTTGATTTTATTTTCATGGATTTTAATATTGGTCTTTATAGTTCAACTCTATCGTCTTTATTATTATTATTATTTCTAAATAAAAGAAATTAGTATCAAGAACCGAACCCACTGCTATGGAGTTGGATCCTACTCATGGCGACCCCTCCTTGGGTTTCTGAGGCGGTGTCACTATGGAAGTACATTGCTCAACCTTCCTTCCAAGGAGTGGCTGGTGGGTTTGAACTGCCAGCTTTCTGGTTAGCAGTCACATGCCTTAGCCACTATGGCACCAGAGCTGCCATGGAAATAAAGGTATATATATGTATCATACTATTTATTCATGTATTAAATATTATTAAGAAAAAAAATGTTTACTATCTAATTTTTATCTCGTGAATTCCTTCTCAAGACTTAAAAATGGATTTTTTTTCTTTCTTTTCTCTCTACGCTTTCTCGGGAATCTCACCCAGTGGAAGGATGGTCTACCCAATCTCCAGCCCTAGCCACTCAGCCGAGCTGCACACTTCATTTCCACCTGCCCCATAGACTCCGTCACAGAAATGCCCATACTCTCTGCATCTTGCCCTTTCTACTTCAGTGTCTTTACTAACACTGTTACCTTTTCCAAAAGATTTCCTTTCATACAATCTAGCTCTGGTGGCATAGCAGTTAAAGCATTTGGCTACTAACTAAAAGGTTAGTGGTTTCAACCCACCAGCCTGTCTGTGGAACAAAGATGAGGCAGTCTGCTTCTGTAAATGTTTATAACCTTGGAAACCCTATGGGGCAGTTTCACTGTGTCCTAAAGCGTTGCTGTGAGTTGGAACAATTCGATGGTTGTGTGTTTTTGTTTTTGTTTTTTTCCTACTTGCAGCCTTCTATGATCTTCACTACTATTAAATCAGTATTTTTTCTCTGAACTCCCAAATACTATATCTGAACTTCTCATAAGATTTTTATCTCTTTCTACTTTTTATTATAATTAAGACATTTTCACAATTACATTATGAAATTCATATCTGTTTATCTTTAAATGTCTTACACATAAAGAGCACTCAATGTTCTTTTTAATTAAAAAATGGCATTTTCAATTGGGAATAGAGACACAGCCTTTAATGTAGTGTTTGTTCAAGTGTGTCTCATAATTTTCTAGAGTACTTTAAAAATATATATATTCATATTCCTGTGTGCCTCCAGGCCCCAAAATAATAAAACCAAACTGCTTGCCATCAAAGTGATTCTGTGTCATGTGACCCTCTGTATTACAGAGTAGAACTGCTCTATAGGGTTTTCTTGAGTATATCTTTGATGGAAGCAGATAACCAGGCCTTTCTTCCACAGTGCTTCTGGATGTGTATGAACCACCAAACTTTAGATTAGTAGTTATGAGCAAACCCTTGGTACCATCCAGGGAGCTCTCCTCCAGTCATACTCCATCAGAATTTCTTACACTTAAGAATCTTAAATGTTAATATACTCCCCAACAAATTTTTATCCACATTAAAATTTGAAGATGGCTGGTTAATATCAGTGAAGGTTTCCAATTTATTCCCTGTGCATATTATTTCATTATGACCTTCAAAGCAATAAAATCCTAAGACATAAGACAAATTACCATTATGTTGAATAGCCAACAAAAGGTTATATTTTATTATAAATACAAGAAAAAATATTTCTGGATATCTGTTTCTGTCCAGTAGTAGTCTGGGCTGATAAAACTGTTTAAGGCACTGCCCTCATTACAGTTAAGGTGAGAGAAAAGACACATATGTATGAAAAGTTTATTAAGCAAGTAGCCAAAGATGCCCTGTTGTATTATAAACTTTCAAATATTTCCCATTGGTTATACTCATTATCCAGTCTCCCAAAGAAAATATCCTTTTAAAGTAATAAAAATAATTCCGTATGCAAATGTGGTAGGGAGAGAAAAAGAAGATGGGAGCAAAGACTATGCAATGAGAAGCTGAGTGTCATATTGCTCCATCACTCACATTCAATATCAGAAAACCAGATTCACTGCCATTGAGCTGATTCTGACTCATAGCAACCCCCACTGGGTTTCTAAGACTGTGAAATCTTTCTTCCACAGAGCAGCTGGTGGGTTTGAACCACCAACCTTCTGATTAGTGGCCAAATGCCTTAACCACTGTAACTCTAGAGCTCTTCTCATATTCAATATGTAGATGTTTATTTGGACCAGGTCTAGTTAATATACAATCTCACCTACAGCCATACACCACCTCCTACTCTACTAGGGCTAAACTTCATTCACATGTTGGAATAGCCAGCGAGTTTTATAAAGCACCCATAAGACAGGTGGGATGAAGGCATAGCCTGCTGTGGAGTAGGTGACTATGAACATCCAGTGGCAAAAGGACCAAGCTGAATGGTTTTCTTTTAGAGAAAAGAAAGAGATCACCGGAGGGAAATGATACAAAGGGGCACATGGGGAAACAACACAAATGAGCCTACCCAATTTGCTATTTTATAAGTAAGCTTAGTAATAGCCCAAGTGACACTGAAAAGTCAGTTCCATGTATTATTGAAATCATTGTATTGGAGTCAACTCAGACTCACAGTGTGTGTCAGAGTAGAACTATGCTCCGTAGCAAGGTCTTCAAGGGCTGATTTTTCAGAAGTATATCACCAGACTTTTCTTCTGAAGTTCCTCGGGATGGACTCAAACTGCCAGCCTTTTGGTTAGCACCCAAGAACTTTAAGGTTTACACCATTCATTCTGTTATACATAAGGTTGCCATGAGTGAGCCAACTCAGGGGCAACAAACAACAAAAACAACAATATATATTCCTCAAAAGTGATATAAATACTATAATTATTTTTAGTAGTAGTCTCTGGGTTGTGCAAATGGTTAAGCACCAGCTACTAACTGAAATTGGTGGGTCAAACCCACCGTGAGACATCTTAGAAGAAAGACATGCAATCTGCTTCTGAAAGCTCACAGCCATGAAAATCCTGCGAAGAAGTTGTGCTTCATACACATGGGATCATCATGAGTCAGAATTGACTGGTTTGGTTTTATTATTATTATTATATTATTTACTGAGGCTACAACCTTTACATTCCCCTCAGCAGGGACTGTTATCTCTTGGAGGTTAATCCAAGTCCAATCAAATGCCAGCCCATCTAATTCCCTTCCCTACCCACCCCGGCTCCCACTTGGTCTTCTCTCTACTAGAAAGTTGAAGGCTAGAGTTAAAGGGGAATAGGTCTAGGAAGAAGTGCTGTTGATTTGTGTAACCTTTCCTTCCTCCCCTGTTGTCTCAGGATTTCCTTATCCTAAGACCTCTAGGACTCATCCCTTGAGAATGCTGACAGCCTGCTGAGAAAGAGAAGTAACAGCTATGTGGTAAGGTACTCAGAGATATTTAGTTAAGGGAGAGATCAGCATGGGCTGCTGTGGTCCAGAGAGCAAGTGAGGGAAAAGACAGCCTCAAAGAACTGGAAAGGAAGATTTGAAGCATTTCTAGGCATTGAAAATGCTGTTGGCAGAGTAAGGAAAATGGGAAGGCAGAAGGCAGGGTGATGCAATTGTGCAGCCCAGCCAGCTGGATCCTGGCGTTTGTGTTTGGAAGGAGAGAAGATTAGGAAAATGGGATGGGTTCAGATTCCAGCAGGCCTTAGATAGTGATTATAATTTTTACTAAGAATAGTAAGTCTTATTAATCAGTGGTATGACCCCCACCTGCAAATATCTAGATATCCTGTGCTTAACTCTTTACTCAGTTGTTGTTGTTGTTGTTGTTGTTGTTATGTGCCCTTGAGTGGGACCCATAGTAGTAAAGGAAAAAAAAAAGTCAAACTGCTCTTTTTAGTGATGCATACAATACTGGTGTTATCCATTCACTACTGATAAAGGTTAATGTGTATACAGCATGTGGAAATTAGTGACTAGGTTAGAAAAAGTCCAAAGATTCTGAGTTATGCTTTTGTTTATGGTGATATGCTTTTAAACATTGAGTTATACTCTCTTGTAATCCAACCACTGCTCATGATAATAAAAAACAAGTGATATCAGTAAGATGAAGATGAATTTAACAAACTAAGAAAATGGATGCTTCCAAAGATCTCCAATTTTCTCACTGAAATCAGAGCAAATCATCTTCCAAAGAAATACTAACCATCTCCTAAAAACTAGCCAGATGAAAGGAAGTATGCTTTAGAATGAGCACATTTTACACTTAAATGACAAAACGTCCTGCTGTAATTCCTGCCACCATCCGCTCCTTGTTTTTCTTTCAGTATTTCAGTTCTCGATGTCCTTGCATCATTGATGATCTGTAAAGTCTTGGTGCCAGATATGAACCACTGATTGTGCATAAAATTCCAAAGGCAAAATACCGTCATTTCCTTTAGGGGATTTTTGTTGCAATTTTCAGTTCCAACCATTCACAACCCTTACCATGTTGCTTTTCACTCTAAATAATAAATAACAAGAAATATTCAAATATCAACAAATGTTTAATTCAGAGGCTGATTCAAAACTTCATAAATCAATGTTTCATCTTTTGTCTCCTCCTAGACACAAGGGAAAGGAGCTCTCGTGGTACAGTGGGTAAGGCATTTGGCTGTTAACCAGTAGGTCAGGGGTTCAAGCCCACCAGCTGCTCATGGAAAGAAGATGGGGCAATCTACTTCCATGAAGATTTACAGCTTTAAAAACCCTTTGGGGGTCATTCTGAGTCAAAACTGACTCAATGACAGTAGATTTTTTTTTTTTTTTTTTTTGGTTTAGACACAAGGGAGCTTAAGTACCAAGAGTTGAAATACTCAAGTAATAATTGTCTGTCCATATGTTTTTCATATACATTAAAGCAGGATTCCCCAGTATATTTATGGTGACCATTCTTTTTTCCAACCTATCATGGACCTGTAAAATATAATAAAGTTGCAAAAAGATGTAAAAAGTAGCTGCTTTTTCAGCATTAAATTCAATAGATTTAAAATAACTCTCTCAAACTATTAGGAAGAGTTTCTAAGGGCTTATCCCTCAATTTCTATGCTCATATTTGACCATCCTCCAGACCCTGACCAGCCATAAGCCACACTTCAAATAGTTTCAGAGACCAAGAAACCCAAGCCTCATAATGAATGTGAGGAAAAACAAGGGTCACAATCTCCCAAGTCTCTAATTGATGAAATTAAGAAAGCACAATGTCTTTGGACATCACCATATTTCCTAAATCTATTAATAGAGAATGCTTCCCTCAAAAAGAAGGAATTTATCCAAAAGAAAGCAGGAGCCACGGAGTCCACTCTGACTCTTGGTGCCCCGATGTGTGTCAGAGTAGAACTGTGAGCCACAGGTTTTCAATGGCTGGTTTGGGAAGTAGATCACCAGGACTTTCTTCCTAGGTGCCTCTGGGTGGATTCAGAACCTTTGACCTTTCCATTAGCAGCCAAGAATATTAATAATGTGGAGTACCCAGGGACTCTTTATCTCAAAATGCATTTGCTAAAATTCTCCATTGCCCTTCACGTAGGCCTATTTTTCCCTTAGCATAAGCATATTGGACCTTCACCTCAGACAGCCACATTCACATGATGTTTGAAGATTGTGTCCTCCACTAGAGCTTAACCTGTGCAAATGAACAGTGATATTCCATCTCTGACAATTACACTATTTTTTTCTGTTTTCTCAAGGACTTTACTTTTTCTCTTTCTTTTCCTGACTTGCATTCCTTTTGCTTTTTATATGCCAGTCAGAAGAGTAAGAATTTCATTTTTTTCTGATTTTATTTTTTTTGTTTAGGATAGATAGTTGGGAAGAGTTTCAGGGCATAGTTTTTATCAATAAGAGACTATGAATATTGGGTGTTATTTTGCTGCTAATGTTAGCAAAAATGCTAGTTCACTTGAATGAATATTTTTTCAGGTTCCATTATGTGCCTTGTAAAAAGAATGTGTAACAATACAAAAAATATATTCTACTATAATAATAGGAGCTCTGGCAGTGTAGTGCCTAAGGCACTTGACTGCAAACTAGAAGGCTGGCGGTTCAAACCCACCAGCCACTCCTCAGAAGGAAGGTTGGGCAATCTACTTCCGTAGTGGTATCATCTTGGAAACCCAAGGAGGGGTCACTATGAGTTGGGTCCAACTCGATGGCACCTAACAACAACAGCAACAACACTATAATAATGCAAATGAACTCTGGTAATGTAGTGGCTAAGGCACTTGGCTGCTTACCAAAAAGTTGGTGGTTCAAACCTACCAGCTATTCTGTGGAAGGAATATGGGCCAGTCTACTTCATAAAGATTTATACAGCCTGGGAAACCCAATGGGGTCACTATAAGTCACAATCAACTTGATGGCAGTGAGTTTGTTTTTTTGTAATAAAGCAATACAATAATAATCTATTATTAAATATTTTTACAGTTTTATTTATAACATGTTATTACTTACAGCATTGCTTTAATTGACATTAATAATTATTCAGTATAGAATAATTCTCTCATGATACCATTCAAATAAGTTTTGTCCTTGGAAGGAAGGTTGGGCAATCTACTTCTGCAGTGATCCGCCTCTGAAGCCCAAGGAGGAGGTGCTATGAGTCAGGTTCGACTTGACGGCAATGAATTTGGTTTTGGTTTTTAAGTGCCCTATTATAAAACTCATATAATTTGATCCAATAACACAGAACTAAACACATCATTTTGATATATGAAGTAGAACAAACTTTCACATGTACTTGACAGACGTACCCTCTATCCCAGTGATGATACCGTAAGCGGCAAGTTCCTTCCTCATGATAGAATGATCACAGCAAACCGTCCGCTCCTTACCTCTCTGTGAAGGTGACTATCTGATGTTGAGAGATTCAGAGTACTGATGATTTGCTTTAGTCAGAAAATTTTCAGTGATAGCAAATCTTGAACACAGAACTTCTAATTTATAATTCCATATATATTCTGCAAATTGATTTTCATAAAATCCATCCTTTTTTTTTTTCTATTGGGTTGTTTCTATTTTGATTTTTGATTTTTGAGTGACTTATTTACTGTAGAAAAGAGTGTTCTGTTGGTTATTTACATTGCAAATATATCCCCCAATTTATCATTTTAAAGTATTACTCCAAAGGTTTCCCTCATGTACCTTCTCATTTATCCCACCTTATTCCTATCTTAAGCTTCTGGAAATTATTTCTTCTGTTATAGTTTTGCCCTTATGTAGAAGTTTATATAATGGGAAAAGGTGCTATGAATATCATAGCACAAATGGCTGTATGGGCATGTATTTTCATTTCTCTTGAGTTAATAACTAGGATTCAAATTACTTGGTTAGGGTATATTTAAGTTTGTATGAAACTGCCAAATTGTTTTTCCAAAGTTGTTGTTGTTGTTATGTGCTGTGGAGTTGAACCCGACTCATAGCGACCCCTCCTTGGGTTTCCGAGGCAGTATCACTACGGAAGTAGATTGCCCAACCTTCCTTCCAAGGAGTGGCTGGTGAGTATGAACCACCAGCCTTCTGGTTAGCAGTCAAGTGCCTTAGGCACTATGCTACCAGAGCGCCTTTTTCCAAAGTGGTTGAGCCATTTCACGTTCCCACCAGCAATGCATGAGAGTTGCAGTTGTTCCACATCCTTGCTGACACTTGTTACTGTCTTTTTAATTTTAGTATGTACTGTTACCTGTTTTAATTTGCACTTTTCTAACAACTAATGGAAGCTCTGGTAGCATAGTGCCTAAAGCACTTAACTGCTAACCAGAAGGCTGGCGGTTCAAACCCTCCAGACACGCCTCAGAAGGAAGATGGGGCAATCTACTTCCATAGTGATACTGCCTCGGAAACCCAAGGAGGGGTCGCTATGAGTTGGGTCCGACTAGATGGCACACAACAACAACAACAACAACGACTAAGGAGATTGGCCATCTTTTCAAGGACTAACTAGCAATTCTTTTGTCTTCTTTTATGAAAAGTATATTCAAACCTTTTGCTCATTTAAAAAAAATCTAGTTATTTGTCTTTTTATTGTTGAATTGTAAGAATTTGTTATATATTCTGCATACAAATTCTTTATCAGATTTATGTTTTATAAATATTTTCTCCCAACTTAATTTTTCCTGTTCTTTACAGTATCTTTCAAAGAACAAAAGATTTTAATTTTTATAAAATCCAACTTATCAGCTTTCTTATGATTTAAGCTAATTGGATACTAAGAAAACTGCTTAACTCAAGGTCACAAAGATATCTCTAATGTTTGCTTCTACAAATTTTATAGTTTTAGGTCTTACATTTAGGTCTATGGCCCATTTGGATTTCCTGCTTGTTTAGGTGTGAGTAAATGTCCTGTTAAACCTGTGGCCATCAACTGGATTTCAAATCATAGCAACACTATAAGACAAAGTAGAACTGTCCCATAGAGTTTTTCACAGAAGCAGATTGTGACATCTTTCTCCTGCGAGGCAGCTGGTGGGTTCGAACAACCAACCTTTGGTTAGTGGCCAAGTATTTAACTAGTGTTTCACCAGGGCTCCTTGAGATAAGGGTAGAGGTTCATGTGTTTCCCCATATGTAATCCAATTGGCCCAGCATGATTTGTTGAAAAAGATTATCCTCCCCCCATTGAATTACCCTGACACCTTTGTTGAAAATCAATTTACCATGTAGTAGTATAGCTCTATTTCTGAAATCTTCATCCTTTCCCATTGTTCAGTCTCCCTGTCCTTAAATCAGTACCATTTTGTCTTGATCACTGTAGCTTTAAAGTCAGTTTTTAAAGAGGAAGTGTAAATCCTCCAACATAGCTCCTATTTTTTTTTTTTCAAAATTGTTTTGGCTTTTTTAGACTCTTTGTATGTCCTTTTAAAGTTTAGACTCAACTTGTCAATTTGTCCAACAAATAAATAAAATAACCTACTCCTGATGGGATTCAATTGGGTTTGTGTTAGCTCTAGATTAATTTGAAGAGAATTGACATCCTAACAATTTTGAGTCTTCAAACATGGTACATGCCTCTATTTATTTAAGTCTTCTTTAATGTCCCTCAGCCATGTTTTACAGTTGTCAGTGTACAAGTTTTTATACACATATTTTATTATAAGTAATCCTTGGAAGGCAGGAAGAAAATCTTAGAATCTATGTCTATGTATATAATTCTTTAAGTATTTCTATTTTGTATAATGTACAAAAACATGTAAGTATAATGATTTATAGTTATCATTTCTTAATAAATGTATAGATTGGGGTTCTGTGCTCAGAAAGTAGTGATTAACAAAGTTCAGAGACAGTTATATATACTATTACATATATACTTATATATACCAAGGAGCTCTGGTGGCATAGAGCCCAAGGTATTTGACTGCTAACCAGAAAGCTGGCGGTTCAGACCCACCAGCCACTCCTTGGAAGTAAGGTTGGGCAATCTACTTCCATAGTGATACTGCCTCAGAACCAGGAAGGGATCACTATGAGTCAGATCTGACTCAACGGCAGTGAGTTTGGGCTTTTTTTTTTGGTTTTATATATACCAAAACCATACTATCCTTGAAAGTGAAATCAACTTGTTTGGGGTGTAAATTCCTCATACCAAAACCAAACTCATTACCATCAAGTTGATTCTTGACTCATACAGACCCTGTAGGACAGAGTAGAACTGCCCCATAAGGTTTCCAAAGCTGTAAATCTACACAAAAGCAGACTACCACATCTTTCTCCTTCAGAGAGGCTGGTGGGTTCAAACAGTGGATCTTTTGGTTAGCAGCTGAGTGTTTAACCACTTCGCCAACAGAGCTCCTTGAATCCTTCATAGATTGTGTAAACAACAATGAAAGTCTCTGGGTGGTACAAACAGTTAAGCACTTGACTACAGCCAGAAAGATTGGTGGTTTCAGAGGTGCCACGGAAGACAAGCCTGACAATCTGCTTCCAAAACATCACAGCCTTGAAACCCAGTGAAGCACTTCTGCTCTGCACACGTGGGACCACCATAAGTAAGAATTGACTGAGAGCAACTAGCAACAGCAAAACATTTGACTTGAGCCCTTTGATCTAGAGCATTTAACAAAGTTTATCAAGTAAAAGATTTTTTAACCAGCCCATCAGTTTAGTCCCTAGGGCTGAAGAAGTTGAAGTAGATTAAGAAATAAAATTTGCAATTACACCATAATGAATGTGCTATTGATGATCATGTTAAACTTTCCAAAATGAAAAAGTCAGTGGTTGCATGTAATCTACATCCTACGTATTATTCATTGGAGAAAACAGAAACCTTGTGCACATTCCTTAAATTTTCAGAGGCCTCATACTACCAATGCTCCCTGTCATGGGCTATTGACTACTTGCATAATGGAGAAGACCTCCCTCACTTTTATGGAATTACAGCCTTGTAGGCAGACCTGTTATACTGGAGCAGACACCGTCATTCACTAAGCCTGCTGTCCTGCTACTGGGGCTGGATCATTCACAGGGCTTAACCAAATGGGGCTTTAACAATTTCCTTCCTATGCCAGAGACCCAGATCTAAGCATGGCACTGTCTTTTAAGAAACTTTTCATTTCCTATCATTATTCACATTATTTTGAAAGAGTCTACCCTTTGAACAGTCCTAAATGTTCTAATTGCTCCAAAGAAGGCTTAAATGAGTTGCATTAGTGCACAGAGAGTGACTGTACCACCAACATGGATTTATGATACATGGGCTTGGAAAATGTGTCATTAATATGAGATCAATTAGGTTGGGCCCTAAAACATTGTACAATTAAAAACTTTGTTTACAGTCAGAAGTTAAAATATATAAATTAGACAAAATTAGGTGAAATCTATAATACATTATCAAACTGGGATCCTACATGGGAAATATTAGATACCTACTTGAGACTGCTAACCAGAAGGCTGGTGGTGCAAACCCACCAGCCACTCCTCAGAAGGAAAGTTGGGCAATTTACTTCCATAGTGATACCACCTTGGAAACCCAAGCAGGGGTTGCTATGAGTCAGGTCTGACTCAATGGCAAATAATAACAACACTTGAGCTAGCATTACCAGCTTAATTTACAGACTAGACCCTCACTCTCTAGATCTGGAAGAGTTTGTAATCCTTCTTCTGGTCAGAGAGCAGCTAAGCCAAGGCTACAACTCTACCACAAGAAAAGGTCTCATAGCAAAGCTATCAAAATGTAATATTGCTATTGCTATTTCTCTGTACTGGGACTTTGAAAAACCACCGGAATCCTCATATTCCCACTTCCCCATCTGCAAGGCTGACACAATACTTATTACTAGATACTGTCCTTACCTCCCATAGTGATTATGTATGTGAAACGAACAGAAATATAGCTTGAGAAATTATTCTATAAATGTTGTTGTCGTTAAGTGCTGTCGAGTCAGTTTCAACTCACAGTGAACCTGTGTACAACAGAAAGAAACACTGCCTGGTCCTGTGCCATCCTTATAATCTTTACTGTGTTCAAGCCCATTGTTGTAGCCACTGTGTCGATCCATCTTGTTGAGGGTCTTCCCCTTTTTTGCTGACCCTCCACTTTACCAAGCAGGATATCCTTCTCCAGGGACTGGTCCCTCTTGATAACATAACCAAAGGCCAAGAGACAAAGTCTGGCCACTCTTGCTTCTAAGGAGCATTCTGGCTGTACTTCTTTTGAGACAGATTGGTTTGTTGTCTGTTGGCCCATGGTATATTCAATATTCTTTGCCAACACCACAATTCAAATGCAGTAATTCTGCTTCAGTCTTCCTTACTCATTGTCCAGCTTTCACATGCATATGAGGTGACTGAAAAGACAATGGCTTGAGTAAGGCACACCAGTTGTCTTCAAAGTGACATCTTTGCTCTTTAACACTTTAAAGAGGTCTTTTGCAGTATATTTGCCCAATGCAATATGTCTTGATTTCTTGACTTCTGCTTCCATGGGCATTGATTGTGGATCCAAGTAAAATGAAATCCTTGACAACTTCAATTTTTTCTCCCTTTATCACGATGTTGCTTATTGGTCCAGTTGTGAGAATTTTGTTTTCTTTATGTTAAGGTATAATCCATACTAAAGGCTGGATTCTTTGATCTTCATCAGTAAATGCTTCAAGTCATCTTCACTTTCAGCAAGCCGGATTTTATCATCTGCATATCGCAAGTTAATGAGTCTTCCTCCAATCCTGATGCTGTGTTATTTATATAGTCCAGTTTCTCAGATTATTTGCTCAGCATACATATTCAATAAGCACCTTTCTGTGAGGAACATTTCAAATAGCCTACCAAAAAAAAAAAAAGGAAAGAAATCAGCAAAAAATCATTTAAAATTAGCTGTGCATTAAAATGTGTTTTACACCATACCCATGACATGTGGCTATGATTCATCCAGAAGAAGTTGAAACTTCTTCATAATAAAATTTGAATTTAATGACTCTTCAGAAATGAAGGGTCAAGTTGCCAGCCCTATTTTAGGTTATGGTAAATTCAATGACTAAAGCCACCCTGCTCAAAAACATTTAACTGTTCCTCTTCCCCAATAGTCTGGGCTAAGCTCCTTAACCTTAGCTGAATAACCAATTAGGCCTAGAGTATAGGAGAGTCTTCAGATGAGTTTTAAGTGATCTCAGCTATGGAAATTGAAAGGCAGTGAACTAAGAGAAAAGGTCTCTGGGTAATGAAGAGAAAAGAGTTGATGTCTCCTTCACCTTCAACTTCCTCATACCCAGCACAGTGTGTGGTTCAGGGCAGGTTCCCATTATGTTCATTAAACTAACCTGAATCCATTCATACTATCAACGTAGATACATCACTCATACTATGGTATTTTATGCTGTTCTCTACAAAAGGTGTCCAAATAGAGCTGCCCTGTGCAACCTGACCAAAAAACTAGTAAACTGGCTTAAAAGTTCAAATGTGCCCAGCCTTTTTTGGAAGAAAACACAGGAAGAGGAAGAGACTGATAGGGTTTTGCTTTAAATTGACCAGGTATTTTTGTTGCTACTAGCTGCTGTGGGGTCAGCCCTTGCCTCATGGCACCTCATGCGCAATAGGATCAGACTACTATCCACAGGGTTTTCAGTGGCTGATTTTCAGAAGGAAATCACCAGGCCTTTCTTCATACTCTGCCTTAGTCTAAAAATGGCCAGGAATCGAACCCTGGTTTTCCACATGGAAGTGAGAATTCTACCACAGAACAAGGTATTTATTGAAAACCAAAGCCAAACCCACTGCCATTTAGTCAATTCTGACTCATAGAGACCCCCACTGACTTTCCAAGGTTGTAAATCTTTATGGACATAGATTGCCTCATCTTCCTCCTATGGAGGATTTGAACCATTGACCTTCTGGTTAGCAGCCAAATGTCTTACCCACTAGGCCACCAGAGTTCCTTTTGAACAAGGTATTGTTGTTATGTTGTTATTTGCCATTGAGTCAGACCCGACTCATAGGGACCCCTCCTTGGGTTTCCGAGGCAGTATCACTACAGAAGTAGATTGCCCAACCTTCCTTCCGAGGAGTGGCTGGTGGGTTTGAACCACCAGCCAATCAAATTTTTTATGGGGACTTTTAACTTAGAATTGACTCTCACAGGCACAGAAGGCTACATACTCCAGCAATTAATATTTATTTCCTCTTAATCTAAGCCCAGCTCGCTGATAAACCAAAGAAGTAAGTATCTATCAAGAAGCACAGCCTTAGTTGGGAGTCTTACCAGTTTAAAAATTTGGCAACATTGTATCAAAGATGCTTTTTAGTTGTGGTGTTGGTGAAAGAATCCTGAAAGTACAATGAACTGCCAGAAGAACTAACAAATCTGTCCTAGAGGAAACGCAGCCAGAATGCTCCTTGGAAGTGAGAATGGTGAGACTTTGTCTCACCTACTTTGGTCGTGTTGTCAGAACGGACCATTCCCTAGAGAAGTATATCATGCTTGGTAAAGTGGTTGTTGCTGTTAGGCGCCATCGAGTTGGCTCCTGTGCCAGCCTCACAATCCTCGCTGTACCTGAGCCCATCATTGCAGTTACTGTGTCAGTCTCTTGTTGAGGGCCTTCCCCTTTTTCGTTGACCCTCCACTTTACCAAGCATGATATCCTTCAACCACCACTCATCTGTCAGTTTGTCATACTGTGGTGGCTTGCGTGTTGCTGTGAGGCTGGAGGCTATGCCACTGGTGTTTCAAATACCAGCAGCATCACCCATGGTGGACAGGTTTCAGTGGAGCTTCCAGACTAACCCAGACTCGGAAGAAGGAAGAGGCCATCCACTTCTCAAAGAATTGACCAGTGAAAACCTTATAAACAGCAGTGAAACACTGTCTGATATAGTACTGGAAAACTTTATGAATAGTCTTGAAACTTTGTGGGACGTAGTATCAGAAGATGAGCCCCTTGGTAGAGTGGAGGGTCAGCAAGAGGGGAAGACCCTCAAGGAGATGGATTGACACAGTGGCTACAATGGGCTCAGCTATGAAAAAGATTGTGAGGATGGTGCACGACCAGGCAATGTTTCCTTCTGTTGTACACAGGGTCGCTCAGTTGAAGCCATCTTGACAGCACCTAACGACAACATAATTTAAGGCACATGCGTTACTACGAAGAAATAGTACTCATATTTGTGAACATAATCTCACTATTTTAATAATCATCCTTTGTCTAATTAAGTTGTATGGAAAAGAGGAGGTATGTTGTGGACATGTAGAAACTCCTGGGATCAGTGTAGGTTGCAAATGACTTCAGGAATAAAAATAATTATGATAATAATTGGGATTTGTGTTGTACCTTGAAATTTACAAAGTGCTTTTACAGCATTATCTCATCTCACAAAATTGGCCCTTAGATACTATCGTAAGCCAATACTGAACCTCTGTGCCAAACCAAGTTATAAAATGGGATTTAGGGGATGGTGAGAAAGGAGAAGATGCATTAAGAGGCAGAAAATCAGCCGGAATTATTGGCATAGAAATAGATTTATTTGGCATTTTAAGAACTCAGGATCATGTCTTGTAAAAGAAACAGTTGGTCTTTATTTTGCAATTTCATAGTGCTTGGCACTTTTTTTTTCTTTTGGGATAAGATTTTGATGTGCCATTGCTAATGATGAACCTCACTTGGAATGAAATGATTCACAAAATTTAGGGGCCATTTGAACCTTATTCAAAGACAAAACCTAGAATCATTTGATTAAACCACCGAAGCATAGTTAGAATGAAAATATGGGAAACTGGTATTTTGTTGAAAACTCAGGCATTCCCTTCCTAGAGAGAACCTAAACTTATCTGTAGGACGCTCATTACATCCTACAGATAAAATGAAGGCCATGTCTTCCTTCCCACAAGAAAAGGTTGAACTTTCTATCTCATAAACAGCCTAACCAAGAGTTTTTGAAATACAGTTAAACAAGTTCAAATGCTAATGAGAATTAACCTTGAACGTTGAAGAAAGCCCTATCTTCCACTCCCTCCTTTCCCTCTTTCCTCCCCCCCCCCCCGCATTTTTATCTCCAGCCCTGCCTTTCCTTCAAAGACGCGAGATTACCTGGATTGCCAGTGAACGAAGACGTATTATTTAGTAGATTTAGTAGATGAACAGTCAAGCGTGTACCAAGTCAAGTGATTGGATTACACAGGAAGCTAGAATCATCTAGATAGCCACGAATAAAGCTCGAGCGCCCCGCGAGTGTGTCGTTGGCTCATTGGTAAGCCTTTCCAGATGTGGCAGCCGCGCGCGTTTGGCGGCTGTCCAGGAGGCCGCCTGCAGCCTGCTCTGCCCGGGTCCGCAGTGAGAGCCGCAATGCCGGGAGCCTGAGGGCGCAGCATTCGCTAGCCGTTTGCCCCCCGGGAACCCGCGCGCAGCAGCCAGGCCTTCTTGGCAGAGCAACAACCGCAGCAAGGGAAGGACATCTTCAGGAGACGGACAGCAGAATGGTCGCTGCGCCAGAGCTTCACTGAAGTCATTTGCTGCTAGATGGGGGACCCTGAGGCCCACGTGATGGCGCAGCCCTTGAGAGCCCCTCTCCGGAGATCCTTCAGCGATCATATCAGAGACTCAACCTCTAGAGCCCTGGAGGTGATTTGGAAAAACACTAGAGATCGGCGTCTGGCAGGTGAGAGGAGAAGGGAGGGGTGAGAGGAGAGGTATTAAAAAAAAAAAAAATTGAATACACAGACACAGTTATTACCTTGGGTAATTAATGACCTCATCAGCTGAGTGAAGTTCATCACTGTCATGTCAATGTTTTCATCTCCCTTTCTCTGGTATTTAATGTTCTGGAGTGCCCCCCCCCCCTTTCTCTAATGCTTCTCTGGTTACTGGCCTGATTATTTTCTAGATAAGGTTTTATGAGAGGAATTTTTTTTTTTTTTGCTTGTTTGTTTTTAACCTTGAACAGAAAAGCAAGGTCCTTTTGAGTGTGGTGAAATCAGTGGTGATGCACAACTTGCAGGCGCAGGCAATGAGCTCTTTCACACTGTTAAGGGTCAGCCTTGGGGTTTGGCTGGCTGAGGTGGCCAGGCTTGTGCTGCAGGAGAGGGACTTGGGAGGGTTGTGTGTCAGTAGAGCACTCTGCACTGCCCAGTGAAAGGCTGCTGGTATTTCCTCTGGCAGCCTAGAGCTGCTCTGAGTTCCAAGAGAGTGTCAGGTATGCCAGAGGCAGGCATTTGAAATATAATAAAATATAAATACAGTGCTGTGGTTCAGATGTTATTCGTGCTCATGTGACAGCAATCAAACAGCAGACTGTGTTTGAAGGGGTTCAGTTAAGTAACAGGGACTTCAACCTGGTTCTGCATAGGAAGGATATTAATGAATATCCTTATAAAATAGTACTTCATAATAAAAACTTCTCCAAATCCAGGAATGGTATCCTAGTACTGTTTATGGCTTCTTCTTGTTGACTCTCAAAGTCTGTGTCCCTATGCCATCTACATGTATAGGTCAAAGATTATGTTTTCTTAACCTTTTTTGCTTAAGCCAGTTGTTTTTCATATACTGAATGAAGTCCTGAATTGTTAAAATATTAGAAGTGGCCTCTAAGTGTCAATCAAGATTTCAGTGCTGTGTGTTCTTGAAAAAAAAAGGTCATTTGACTTTTGCATAATTGTCTTGACATGACTTGAAGAGAGAGGGAAAATTTAAGGTGTGTGATTTTGATAGGGTAGATTATGAAGGTAAAATGCTCATTATATACCGTATAGACTATAAGTTAGTTCCAAATGTTCATGCTAATCTTTCTCTCTGTTAAACTAAACAGTATTGGGAGAGAATAAGCAGTGTCAAGTCTAACCATAAGGCAGGAGAAAAAGCAAAATATTCTAAATTTAGTCATTTTATTATTGCTTTAGAATGAAATGTGATACATTAAAGAAATCCAATAAGTTTATTTTTTTAAGTGTATTATCTAGGGACAATTTGCAGTTGGCCAGAGGAAGTTTAAGAAATAAAATATGGGAGAACAAAATCCACAACTATAATTAGTTAGCTCTTCAAAGAAATTGTGGTTCTTTCATTGTTTTCTTATTTGACAGTCTCTTTGTGGTAAGTGGAAAGATTCCAATAATAATGTCTCATGAAAAGATACAAAACTATCTTAATGTGGTTTGGTGTTTTAATTTGGAAGTAGGTCTAATTCAAACATACCTGTTTCCCAGTCATCTTACATTTGCATAAGTTAAGAGTTTGTGACAGGTGTTGACCTCAGAGAATAAAGAGATTATCCCTGGAAAGTTGCTGGCTCTTTCTTCTTTGTCTCGTGTACATTAAATGTGTATATGGAGTTAAAATGTGGCATCAAATGCAAACTCATCAATTAAAGAGAAATTGGGAAAAATAGTTACTTATGTCTGATGGAAAACAAACCATTTCTATAGCTGTAGCAGCAAATGGGATTTCATGCCCATTGAGGAAAAGAAAAAGAGCACTGTTGGTGTAGTGATTAAAGCATTCAGCTGCTAACCAAAAGGTCTGCAGATGGAATCTACCAGCCACTCTGTGGGAGAAAGATGGGGCACTCTGCTTCTGTAAAGATTACAGCCTTGGAAACCCTATTGGGCATTTCTACTCAATCCTATAGGATTGCTATTAGTTGCAGTTGACCTGATGGGAGTGAGTTTGGTTTTGGTTGGTTTACCTGAGAAGAAATGAATTTGACAAGTAACTCTGACTGCTAAAGACCTAGCCCTTTTATGTCCTCCCCAGTGCTTAGCTCAGGTTAGCTCATGGCCCATAGCTCAATTGGTATTGGTCAAATGGACATTGGTGCCCATTCGTACCTCAGAGCCCTTACCCTTCAGACTTTTCCTCAATACCCAGCCCTCCCACTGATCAAAGGCTAAATAGTAGTTGTTGATTATCCATAAAAGTCACTTCTCTAAACACCTGTTTATTATATATCATACCCTTGTTTGCAAGAATGGAGGGCAGTAGAAAGTCCAGACTTCTTTATGTTGTGAAATTAATGAGGTGACAGGTAAAATGTGCTTTGAAACATCTAAAAGTGATTCTGTTAATAGTACCTGAAATGTTATTTCCATAATGATCATTATCTTTTTGACTTGCATCATGTTTCTCAAAAACTAATCTGAGACTTTATCTTTCTCAAATACAGTCTCTGATTTATGTTTGAGAAACTAGATTGCTTCCAGAGGTTTTCACGAAACCTTAAGTTATGGTGATTTAAAGTGTTTGGTCATATTTGCTTGTAAGATATTGTCTCACACACACACACACACACACACCATCATTTAACAGTCTTGTGGTGCAGTGGATAAGTGCTTGGCTGCTAACCACAAGGTCAATGATTTAAACCCATAGCTTCTCCAGAAGGAGAAAGATATGCAGTCTGCTTCTGTAAAGATTACATACAGCCTTAGAAACCCTACTAGACAATTCTACTCTGTAGCGTATGAGTCGGAATTGACTGGACAGCAATGGAGTTTCTTGGTTTAGTTCTTTCTTCTACAGCAGGGCTGAGTGGCACAGTGTTAAAGCACTCGGTTGCTAGTGAAGAGGTAAGCAGTTTCAATCCACCAGCTGCTCTGCAGGAGAAAGATGTGTCAGTCTGCTTCCATAAAGATTATAGCCTTGGAAACACTATGGTGAAGCTTCCATAGAGTTGCTATAAGTCAGAAGCAACTCAACGGCCAAAGGTTTGGGTTTTTTTAGTTCTTCTACCCCAAATCATTTCATGTACAAAAAATCTACTTCCTTTTCCTTATCTTAAACTCTTTTTTATATATAACAGATTTTTATCTGTTATTTTTTAAGAATTCACAGTCTTATATAAGCAAAGTATAGAGTCACTACCAGGAAAAGTGCTTTAGGTTGTGAGGAGAGACAGAATAGTTTGTCTTAACAGCATCCCTTTATTTTTAATCCTCTTTTCTTTCCTCTGCCACCATCCACAGGGGTTCCTCTTACTCCTTTTCTCTGTATGCCCATAATTCCCAACCCACTGGTGCAGTAGCTTCTTTCCTCAGAGCAGAAGTTGGCACTGAGTTTTCAGTGAATTAGCCCCTTGAGGATACAATAGGTGATCGATGGAGAGACAGTATTTCTCTGGGTGCATTGTACATCCCTCTTATACTTTCTCTGTGTCCTCACCTATCTAAGCACAGCTCAGCCTCTAATGCCCACCCCTAATACCTTTGATACATGGGTTCTTGGCTTCTGGAAATACTTCGTTCCTGAAGACCAGTTACCCTTTAAACCTTTGGTATAGGGCTTCTTAACTTTTTTTGTGCTAGTGGATCTTTGTTGAAACCTATGGATCATATCTCAGAATAACGTTTTGAAATGTGTCAATCAAATACATAGAATTATAAAGGAAATTACTTACAGTTAGATATAGTTATCAAAGTATTCAAAACATGAAATTGTGATATACTCATATAATATCTGCTGTTATTCATGAAGTTTTCCCTGGTCAATTTTTTAGTAGTAAATTGCCAAGTCCTTCTTCCTAGTTTGAAATACTGGTGGCATAGCTTCCAGCATCACAGAAACACACATGCCACCACCACAATAGGACAAACTGACAGACGGGTGATGTTATCACAGCACTTGTAATTAGTATTTTAAATAAAAAACAGGATCACCTGTGGTGGGCAGGTTTCAGTGGTGCTTCTAGAATAAGACCAACTGGAAGAAGGACCTGGTGATCTATGTCTGAAAAAATTTAACTAGTGAAACCTTATGAAGGGCAGGAGAACATTGCCTGGAAATGAGCCCCTCAGGCTGGAAGACACTCAAAATACAGCTGTGCAAGACCTGCCTCCTCAAATTAGGGTCAACCTTAAAAACATTCATGGAGTAAAGCTTTTGGCAGCTTCATTTGCTGATGTGGTACAATTTAAAATAAGAAGAAATAGTTGCAAACATCCATTAATAATGGAAATGCAGAATGTATGGAGTATGAATCCAAGAAAAGTGGAAGTCGTCAAAATGGAATGGAATGCTTGAAGATCAATATCCTAGAAATAAGTGAATTGAAAAAGACTGGTGTTGCCCATTTTTAATCAGATAGTCATATGTTATGCTATGCCAGAAATGACAAATTAAAAAGGAATGGTATTGTATTCATTGTCAAAAAGAACATTTCAAGATGTATCCTGAATTACAACGCTGTCAGTGAGAGGGTAAAATCCATAGGTCTTTAAGGAAGACCAGTTAATGTGAGTATTATTCAAATTTATGAACCTAACACTAATGCCAACGATGATGAAATTGAAGCTTTTTACCAACTTCTGGAGTTTGAAATTGACAGAACATGCAATCAAGATTCATTGATGATTACTGGTGATTGGAATGTGAAAGCTAGAAAGAAAGAAGGAAGATTAAAGTTGGAAAATATGGTCTCAGTGATAGAAATGATACTGTATATCTGCAAAAACGACATGGAGGCCACATGTTCCGACCTCCTCTAACCCTACAAGGGGAAGACAGGGTTACCAGCAGTAACCCAAGGCCTATTACTGCAAGGCTAGACATGCTGCCTCCCTCCAGCCCTTTCACCAACCGTTCCTCCCAAAGCACCCACCACCTCTCTCCTGGATTCGATAATTCGCTGCAGTGGCCACAGAGAACTCACAGATTATGAGGTTTATTAGGGAAGCACCAGGCTACAATTCGAATTCAGGAAAAATGCTCAGTCTCTCTCCCAGCCCACCATCCCTCAGCCAGCAGTCTCTCATAGTCTCTTTCCCAGCAGTGCTGGTCCCTCGGTGTCTCACTCAGTGATGCATGTCTCTTGCGTCTCTTTCCCAGCAATGCATGTCGCAGAAGCCCGTGTCTCCTTCAGCAGCAGGTCTTCCTCAACCAGCAGTCAGAGAGAGCGTTCTGCCTTTAGGAGGCCTCCTTTGGAGCCTAGCAGGGTGGTCAAACTAGCCAATCATATCATCAGAACTCTAAGCACCTGAGAGAGAGTGGGCCCCTCCCAGAACATTGTTTTGTGCCACTCCCAACAGAAATACTCCAGATGGACAACTTCAGCAATCAGGAGCTCCTCAGTTGCTCATAGAAAATCCCACCTTGGAATTTACAAAGACTTATGGGTAGAAAAGCCACACTAAGTGATTTACTATACTGCAATATCATATGATAGAATTTTGCAAGACCAATTGCATAAAAAAAACAAAAAAAAAACTAAACTCACTGCACTCAAGTCAGTCCCCACTGATAGCAACCCCACCTTGGGTTTCCAAAGTGGTATCTCTGTGGAAGTAGATTGCCTATTCTTCCTTCTGAGGAGAGAGGCTGGTGGGTTTCAACCTCCTGCCTTCTGGTTAGCAGTCAAATGCCTTAGGCACTATGCCACCAGACCTCCTGACCAATGACATAGTCATTGTAAGTACCTTTTTTCAACCACATAAACAGGAATTATAACAATGGACCTCACTGGATGAAATACACAGGAATCACATCAGTTTATCTGTGGAAATAGATGAGGGAGAAGTTCAATATTATCAGTCAGGACAAGGCCAGGGGCCGATTGCTAAACAGACCATCAATTGCTATTGTGCAAGTTCAAGTTGAAGCTGAAGAAAATTAAAACAAGTTCATGAGAGCCAAAGTAGAATCTTAATATATTGCACCTGAATTAAGAGATCATCTCAAGAGTATATTTGACACACTGAACACTAATGACTGAAGACCAGATGAGTTGTGGGATAACATCGAGGACATCATACGTGAAGAAAGCAAAAGGTTATTTAAAAAAAAAAAAAAGGAAAGAAAGAAAAGACCAAATGGATGTCAGAAGAGAGCATGAAATGTGCTTTTGAATGTAGAGTAGCAAAAGTGAATGGAAGAAATGTTAAAGTAAAAGAGCTAAACAAATAATTTCAAAGGGTGGCTTGAGAAGACAAAAAAAAAAAAAAAGTGAAGTGAAACGTGCAAAGACCTAGAGTAAGAAAACCAAAAGAGAAGAAAACACTTGGTGTTTGTTCCTCAAGCTAAAGGAACTGGAGAAAAAGTTCAAACCTTGAGTTGCAATATTGAAGGATTCTATGGGCAAAATATTGAATGATGCAGCAAGCATCAAAAGAAGATGGAAGGAATACACAGAGTGACTGTACCAAAAAGAACTGGTTGATGTTCAACTATTTCAGGAGGTAGCATATGACCAAGAATGGTTGGTACCAAAGGAAGAAGTCCAAGCTACACTGAAGGCACTGGTGAGAAACAAGGCTCTAGGAATTGAGAGAATGCCAATAGAAATGTTTCAACAAATGGATGCAATGCTGAAAGCACTCCTATGTCTATGCCAAGAAATTTGGAAGGCAGCTATGTTGCCAACCGACTGGAAGAGATCTATATTTGTGATCATTCCAAAGAAAGGTGATCCAACAGAATGCAAAAATAATCAAACAGTATCATTAATATCACATGCAAGTAAAGTTTTGCTGAAGATAATTCAGTGTATTGTTGTGGCAGTACATTGACAGGTAACTGCCAGAAATTCAAGCCAGATTCAGAAAAGGAGGTGGAAGGAGGGAATGATAGATGGATCTTGTCTGAAAGCAGAGAATACCAGAAAGATGTCTACCTATGTTTTATTGACTATTCAAAGGCATTCATCTGTACTGGTCATAAAAAATTATAGATAACATTTCAAAGAATGGGAATTCCAGAACACTTAGTTGTGCTCATGAGGAACCTGCACATAGAACAAGAAGCTGTTGTTTGAACAGACTGTGAAGTATAAAATCAGCAAAAGTATGCATCAGGATTGTATCCTTTCACAATACTTATTCAGTCTGACTACTGAGTGAATAATCTGAGAATCTGGAATATATGAAGAAAAACATGACATGAGGATTGGAGGAAGACTCATTAACAATCTGAGATATGCAGATGACACAACCTTGCTTGCTGAAAGCAAAGACTTACACACTTACTGATTAAGGTCAAAGACTACGGAATTCAGTACGGATTACACCTCAACATAAAGAAAACAAAAATCCTCACAACTGAAGCATTAAGCAACATCAAGATGATGAAAGAAAAGGTTGAAATTGTCAAGAATTTCATTTTACTTGGATTCTCAACCAACACCTGTGGAAGCAGAAGTTGAAAAATCAAACAACATGTTGCATTGGGCAAATCTGCTGGAAAGGACCTCTTTAACATGTATAAAGCAAAGATGTCACTTTGAGGACTAATGTGCACCTGACCCATGGTATTTTCAATTGCTTCATATGCATGTGAAAGGTAGATAATAAGAAAGACTGAAGAAGAATTGGTAAGTTTGAATTGTGATATTGGCAAAAAAATATACTGATTATGCCGTGGACTGCCAGAAGAATGAATAAATCTAACTTGAAGAACTGCAGCCAGAATGTTGCTTTGAAGCAAGGATGGTGAGACTTCATCTCAAGTACTTGGGACATGTTACCAGGAGGAACCAGTCCCTGGAGAAAGAAATCATACTTAGTAAATGAGAAGGTCAGGGAAAATGAGGAAGACTCTGAATGAGATGGATTGACACAGTGGCTGTAACAGTGGTCTCACATACGCAGTGATGATCAGGATGACACGGGACCAGGCAGTGTTTTCTTCTGTTGTACATAGGGTAGCTATGAGTTGGAACTGACATGATAGCACCTAACAACAACAACAATATAACATCAGAGAATTATCTAACAAAATAATACATTTAAAATATAAAGAAGAAAAGAAATATTTTTAAAGATATCAGTGTGCAGACTGTTATTGCTTGGGTTGAATAAGAGCATTACATTGTGCAGTCTCTGATTCATAGCCTTGGTCCAAGCATTTTACGTAGGGGATACTGGGAAACAGCATAGCTATTTAGGCTAACCATGTGTGACCCTGGAATTTTATTGTTTAGGCCTAAACAACTGACTACAAGGCACAGAACTGCCCAATAGTTGGCCAGTAGAGTCCCATGAACATCTGTGGACAGAAAGACAGCAATTGTGTTCAATCTGAAAGTGGTTTTGAAAACTACCATAACTAAAGTAAGATGAGTGTTGATGTGATGCTGTGATATCAGCAACAACTCTTACTTGATATGGAAAAGTTTGGTTTCTACAATGACAAAATCACAGGGACAGTTGGTACCATTTGTGTGTGTGTGTGTGTGTGTGTATGCGAGTGTATGGGTATTTTGCCAACATTCATCATTAAAGGAAATGCTAAATTTCAGTTACAACTCAGTGAAAATAAAAATGTAATTTTTTCCTCATTCTACTTCATGGACCTATATTCTACCCATAGGTAATTCTATATCTGGGCTCTAGGTTAAGAATCCCTGATTAATACTTACTGTAGCCAACAAATACTTCCAGTCAAAAATTTTCATGGACTAAGATACTGGATTCTCATACATGAGATAGCTGGAATTCCTTAATGTATATTTGAGAAATCTCCACAGACAAGTTTGGACAGATGCACCAATAAGACTGCCTCTAAAGAAAAAAGAGAGACTCATATCTAGGCTAAAAAGGCTGAAAACAAGTCAAAATCCAGACTATCCATGTATAGTATCTTTCATCAATTTGGACAGTGGAATGAATGAATAAGCCAAAAGGAAATTACATAAGTCTTTAATATTTTCGTGACCCATGCTCTATATGGTGCTCACCTGCTTTTGAGGGGGTTTAGTGGGAACCTGCTATCCCACTTTTAGTGGGTGCTGCCATCTGGTGGACGCTTGTATAACTGTGTGAATCTGAGAAATGGGCTTCACTCCACCAACCCGTGCAAGAGAGACTCTCAGGACATATGTGTCCTGCTAATTGTATCAAAATCCGTATTACCTCAAAAACAGTATTTTTTTTTTTTTTCATTTCAATCAAAATGCTTTCCATTACTGAAAACACATGGCTTCAACAAAAATTTCAAAGCAGAAAATAATTTAACTTGGAAGAATTAACAATATTTCCTAAGGTGAGAGAAGTTCCTGGGTCATGCAAATATTTAACATGCTTCTGCTAACTGAAAGGTTGGTAGTTCGAGTCCACTCATATACACCTCAGAAAGAAGATCTCGTGATCTACTTTTTAAAAATCACCCATTGAAAAATCACTCCATTGCTCCCTGTGAAGCATAGCACTTCTCTGACATACATGATGACACCATAAGTAGGAATCAACTCCATGGCAGATCATTTGGTTGAGGTTGTTAATAAGGTGACAACTACATACACCTGCTCCTCACTTACCAACTATCTCATTATCCCACCTTTTGCATTTATGACAACTTTAGAAAAAGTTCTCAGGTGGTGTCTCCAGTGGTCTGGGTCCCACTTAGGACTACAGCTAAGTTTGGGGCACACTTCTTAAGCCACCTAAAAGGATATACCAAAGACCCCAGCAATGACAGGGCCATATGAAGGATGGTGATTGGCCAGACCTGGGATGCCTTCTCCTGTTCACCCATGACATCTAGGTCTGACCACAGAGAGTGCAGACCAATGGCAGGATGACATGAGCCACAGGCAGGCTGGGGAGGCCAGCAAGGGTCCTCAGTACTGGGGAGGGTAAGCAGGAAGAGGGAAGGGAGAAGAGAGCCCTGTGGGGCTTCAGGGTTAGGGCAGAAAGAGGACAATAGGGTCCCCACCTAGGGCAGGCAGGGGGAGATGGCAGATGGAGGATGAGTGGGTTCTAAGCATAGGGCGAGTGCTGGGAAGCAGCACACAGCGGGCAACACCCAACCGCCTGTCCCCAGTCTCTGTGGACAGAAAGATATGGTGGGAAAGGTGGTCAGCCACTCTACAAGCATCCTGAGACTCACTGGGGGCCCCAATGGGCATTGAGCAACTGGTGGGGGAAGGGGACACCAGCACTGAAGATAGGGGGTGGCCCCTGAGTCTTGCATAACATTGACTTCCCACAATGACCTGGTCTTCGGAAACTAACCATGTCAATAAGTGAGTAGTGAATGTAGTCACAAAAAGGAAAAAAAAAAAGTCTAATCACTCTTCTAGGGAGACAGGGCATACAAAGGAAAACACCTAAATGTCTCAGCAGTATGAGACCGGGTGTTACTTCCCTAGCTAAAACACTTAAGAGAAAGATAAGAAACAGAATTAGCCATGAAGAGGGCCAGAAAATTTAGACAAATCCAAATCCAGTTGAGATTCCGCCGCCATAAAATAAGTTCTTCACTTATGTACATTAGGTTGGATCTTGCTGGGGTATTTTCTTGAATGTTTGGTATTTTATGTCTTTTGTGAAATAGATTTTCACATTTCAATCAGCCAGGTTTCCAATTCACTGTTAAATGAATGCCTGACACACTCTGAAGTGTATTGGCTTTCAATTCATTGGGGCATCAAGAATCCTGGCCCACTTCCAGTGACAGGCAATCACAGACACTGACTCTGTGAACTGTTTTCTGCTCATTGGTTCACAGTGTAAAGCAAGTAAGGGCATATGTAATGCTTTTTAACCATGAGTGATGCATGCCTCAAACTATGCAGGCGCCAGTAAACAAAGACTTCTCTAAACATATGCAACACTATGGAAGACTTTAAAGAATCTGAAAGGCAACCATTAGTGATACTTCATGAGACACTATCACATTTTTTTGGAAGGCAGATGTGAGCATGTATCCCTTAAATTAAAGATTATTATTTCAATAAAAAGAAGAGCATGCTGATGTCAACACTCCCTTTGATGAGAGACAATATAATAGAATGGTTAAGAGAGGTGGTTGTGCATCAGACAGCCTGGATTTGAATCTTGGCTCTTTCCCTGGATAGCTTTGGGCAAGTCACTCTGTATCTTACCAGTGTAAAGAGGTTAATAATAATATCTGTGTCATCAGAGTGTTTTAAGGACTAAATGAGCTACTATGTAAAGTGTTTAGAAGAGCTATTGGTATATATTAAGCACTCATCGTTTTTGGATATTATAACACCTCTTCTCTTTTTCCTTATATCTCACTTCCTCAGAAGCTTTTACCTATTAACGTGACATCCCTCTAATTTCCTTAGGCTTTTAGGAAAAAAGTAGTCCTACCAATCTAAAAAAGACAGGCAAAGTAAAAGTTCAATAGTCAGTGGAATTTATTTCTATATCACTGGAGAGAAAGAAGGAAATAATGGAGGTGATTTTTGTGTAGACCTTGTTGAATGCCAAATGAAATGACTGGAGAATAACAGTTTTAACACATTGATGTGGGAAGCCATCCTTGTAGATGAGTTTGTCAGGTTAGATATACAATATCTGAATTTTCCTTAGCAAGTTGGAACCTGTTTTGAAAATTTCTCTATAGACGGAGCCAAACATGGAAAAGAGCAGCAGCACCAGCAGGTCTGGTGTTTCAGGAACGTGGCTCAGCTCTGGTATGGGAAAAAGTATGCTAAATGTCAAGGCTGCCACTTGAAAGGGATATTAAGCACACACCTCCCTTTCCAGAGTAAAACGTCAGTGACTTTCTTTATTTAAAGTATATGTATGAACAGTCTGCACACTTTGCCAAAGGTCATTGTAATTGTAATAACAAGATGTACCCAGAAGCCAAAGGCTTGATACCAGAACCAAACCAAACCCATTGCCATCAAGTCAATTCTGACTCATAGCAACCCTATGGGACAGAATAGAATTGCCCCATAGAGTTTCCAAGGTTGTAATTTTTACAAAAGCTAACTGCCACATCTTTTTCCCGTGGAGTGACTCATGGGTTTGAACCACCAACCTTTTGGAGAGGCATTTTAATTAGACAGAGGTCTATTTAAGAATCAGAAACTACAAAATAAAACAAAAAGCTGGATTTAGAAGAATGTTCCACTGAAACTTTCTATTCCACAGGAATTATTGAGGTGTTGGTGAAGAGTATTGCAAGTCCTGTGGACTGCCAAAAGAACTAACAAATCTGTCTTGAAAGAAGTGCTGCCGGAATGCTCCTTGGAAGTGAAAATGGCCAGACTTAGTCTCACCTACTTTGGTCATGTTGTCAGAAGTGACCATTCTCTAGAAGAGGATATGCTTAGGAAAGTAGAGGGTCAAGGAAAAAGAGGAAGACCCTCAACAAGATAGATTGACACAGTGGCTGCAGTGATGGGCTCAGGTATAGCAAGGATTGTGAGGCTGGCACAGGACCGGGCAGTGTTTCGTTCTGTTGCACATAGAGTCGCTATGAGTCAGAGCCAATTTGATGGCACCTAGCAATAACAACAAGTTGTGAATTCCTGAGTAGTACAAATGGTTAACGTGCTTGGCTGCTAACTGAAAGGTTGGAGGTTCAAGTCCACCCTTCAAAGTCCACCTCTCCTGAAATGCCTCCAAAGAAAGACCTACTTCTGAAAAATTAGTCTTTGGAAACCCTATAAGGCAGGCAGAGTTCTACTCTGCAGAGTTCTACTGTGACACATGGAGTCACCATGAGTCAAAATCAACTCGATGGCAACTCTTGAAATTAAACTTGTCATCGTGTCTGTTTTTATATTTCTGATTCTAATCATTTACTTTTAACAATAACATGTTGTTCATGAAGAGAGATGATGCCAGACAGGTGGTGTGTGCTGCAGTTGTTTGTGTGATCCTGATGGGTTTGCATTGATACTTCTGTGTACCTCTCTGTTTCTTGTGACCAATTACTCATTTTTTAAGCTGTTGCCTGGAATTGTTGATGAAGAATAAAAATTATCTATCTTTATAATAACCAGATTCAAAATCTTTGTACTGCTATTGCTCAGCTTAGGCACAATAAATATGAAGTGTGTGCTTTTTCTGGTAATGTGCTTGAATGTGGCACCTGATAATAGGCTGTTATTTTCATTGAAATGCATTCTTTATGACAAATAACATAATAATAACTAAGCTTTCATTTTGACTGCTTACTATGTGCCAGAATCTGTGCTGAGAGTTGTAAAAGCATGTTCTCATTTAATCTTCAAAATAATCCTGAGAGATAGGTGCTACTATTTTTATTCCTATATAAGTTAAAGTATTGTTTGATTAAGGAGCCTTGGTGGCACAGTGGTTAATTTTTCAGCTGCTAACCGAAAGGTCAGCAATTTGAACTGACCAGCCACTCTACAGGCAAAAGATGTTGTAGTCTGCTTCCGTAAAGATTACAGCCTTGGAAACCCTGTGGGGAAGTTCTACTCTGTCCTGTAGGATAGCTATGGTCAGAATTGACTGGATAACAATAGGCTTTTATTGTTTGATTATACCTTAAAAATCCATTAATGAGTATTCACTGAACAAAGTTCAGAAACCTTTAAATGTGTCCATCATCATTAATTAATCTCACAGATACTTATTGAGCACTTACTGTTTGTAAAGAAGCTGTGCTAGGCTTGTTCTTGTTGTTAGGTGCTGTTGAGTCGTCTCTGACTCATAGCAACATTATGTACAACAGAATGAAACACTGCCCGGTCCTGTGCCAGCCTGATGATCCTTGCCATACCTGAGCCCATCATTGCAGCCACTATGTCAGTCCAACTCATTAAAGGCCTTCCCCTTTTTTGTTGACCCTCCATTTTCCCAAGCATGATGTCCTTCTCCATAGAATGGTCCCTTCTGACAACACGACCAATGTAGGTGAGATGAAGTCTGGCCATTCTCACTTCCAAGGAGCATTCTGGCTGCACGTCTTCCAGGACAGATTTGTTCATTCTTTTAGCAGTCCGTGGTACTTTCAGTAGTCTTTGCCAACACCACAACTCAAAAGAATCAACTCTTCTTCTGTCTTTTTTATTTATTGTCCAGCTCTCACATGCATATGAGATGATTGAAAATACCATGGCTGGGGTTAGGCACACCTTAGTCTTCAAGGATACATCTTTGCTCTTCAGCACTTTAAAGAGGTAGTTTGCAGTAGATTTGCCCAATGCAAGTACATCTTTTGACATGAGACTGCTGTTTCCATTGGTGTTGATTGTAGAACCAAATAATATGAAATCTCAACAATTTCAGTCTTTTCTCACTTACTATGATGTTGTTTATTGGTCCAGTTGTGAGGATTTTTGTTTTCTTTATATTGAGATGTAATCCATACTGCAGACTGTAGTCTTCCATCTTCATCAGTAAGTGCTTCAAGTCATCCTCACTTTCAGCAAGGAAAGTTGTGTCGTCTGCATATTACAGGTTATTAATGAGTCTTCTTCCAATCTTAATGCCACATTCTTCTTCATATAGTCCAGCTTCTTGGATTATTTGCTCAGCATACAGATTGAATAAGTATGGGGAAAGGATATAACCCTGATGCACTCCCTTACTGATTTTAAACCATGCAGTGTCCTCTTGTTCTATTTGAATGACAGCCTCCTGATCTATGTGTAGGTTCCTCATGAGCACAATTAAGTATTCAGAAATTCCCATTCTTCTCAATGTTATCCATAGTTTGTTATGATCCACACAACCAAATGCTTTTGCATAGTAAGTAAAACACAAGTAAATATCTTTCTGGTATTCTTTGCTTTGAGCCAAGATCCATCTGACAGTGATATCCCTCGTTCCATGTCCTCTTCTGAATCCAGCTTACATTTCTGGAAGCTCTCTGTCAATATACTGCTGCAACTATTTTGGAATTATCTTCAGTAAGATTTACCTGTGTGGGATATTAATGGTATTATGCAATAATTTCCACATTCTGTGGGATCACCTTTCTTTGGAATGGGTACAAATATGAATCTCTTCCATTCAGTTGTCCAGGTAGCTGTCTTTCAAATCTCTTGGCATAGCTGAGTGAGTGCCTCCAGTGCAGCATCTGTTTGTTGAAACATCTCAATGGGTAGTCCATCAATTCCTGAAGCGTCGTTTTTTGCCAATTCCTTCAGTGCAGCTTCAACTTCTTCCTTCAGTACCATTAGTTCTTGATCATATGCCACCTCCTGAAATGGATGACCAAAACCAAACAAACTCACTGCCATTGATTATGACTCATAGCGACCCCCACTGGGTTTAAAGATTTAGGTTGTAAATCTTTACGGAAGTACAGCACTCTGCCTTTCTTCCCTGGAGTGGCTGGCGAGTCTTGAACCACTGACCTTCTGGTTAGCAGCCAAGTGCTTTATCCATGGCACCACCAGTAACAGCTACTAATAACCAAACCAAACTGCAATTGAGTGGATTTTGACTCATAGCGACCCCCTTTGGGTTTCTAAGGCTGTAAACCTTTACGGAAGTAGATTGCCCAGTCTTCCTTCTGTGGAGTGGCTCGTGGATTTGAACCACAAACCTTCTGGTTAGTACTCAAATGCCTTAGGCACTACACCAACAGAGCTCCTGAAGTGGATGAACATCAACCAGTTCTTTTTGGTACAGTGACTGTGTATTTCTTCCATCTTCTTTTGATGTTTCCTGCATCTTTCCATATATTTCCCATAGAATTTTTCAACATTGCCACTTGAGGCATAAATTTTTTCTACAGTTCTTTCAGCTTGAGAAATGCTGAGGATATTCTTCCCTATTGGTTTTCTAACTCCAGGTCTTTGCACATTTCATTGTAAAAATTGACTTTGTCTTCTCGAGCTGCTCTTTGAAATCTTCTGTTTAGCTCTTTTATCTATTCATTTCTTCCATTTGCTTTAGCTACTCTCCATTCAAGAGCAAGTTTCAGAGTCTCTTCTGATATCCATTTTGATCCTTTCTTCCTTTGCTGTCTTTTTAATGAGCTTTTGCTTTCTTCATAGATGGTGTTCTTGATGTCATCCCACAACTCTTCTGGTTTTCAGTCATTGGTGTTCAATGCATCAAATCTATTCTTTAGATGGTTTCTAAATTCAGGAAGGATATAATCAAGGTCATGCTGTGGCTGTTGTGGACTTGTTTTAATTGTCTTTAACTTCAAGTTGAATTTGCATATGAGCAGTTGATGGTCTGTTCACAATCAGCTCCTGGCCTTGTTTTGGCTGCAGATACGGAGCTTTTCCATTGCCTCTTGCCACAGATGTAGTCAGTCTGATTCCTGTGTACTCCATCTGGCGAAGTCCACATGTTCAGCCTCTGTTTGTGTTGTTGAAAAAAGGTATTTGCAATGAATAAGTCGTTGATCTTGAAAAATTCTATCTTACTAAGCACTGAATGACAAGACAGACATAGTCTCTGCCCACCCACCTTGAATATGATACCTGAATACTACCTTTGAATTCAAGAGGGTACCACCATGCTTAAGGTGAACCCATTTTATTTAGGAAGAACTAGATAGTATCTCCTGGGCATGGAATGATATCTGAAACCCATCACTGGTTTGTTCTTTAAAAACAGTGATTTTTCAGGCAGATGAGAGAAGACATACTTGAATGGTCAGAAAAGGAACAAATGTTGCATTTAAAAATGTATTCAATCAATTTGTTGTTTCCATACCATAAATTGTACAGTTAAAGCTTAACAAAATGATGACGATGAAAAAGGAAGCATGGATGAGGGAGGTGAGGCAGGAATATAAAGGTTGCAAAAAACCCTTTTAAACTGTTATGCAGATTTTAATGGACCAAATTCCTCTCATGAGCAGAGAAGACACTACTTTCTGTCAAGACAGCTCTTTTCATGGCAATCCCTTGTGTTTCAGAATAGAAAAGTGCTCCCTAAGGAGCTCTGGTAGCATAGCGATAAGGCACTTGACTGCTAACTGAAAGGTCAGTGGTTCAAATTCACCAGCTGCTCCACAGAAGGAAGATGGGGTGATTTACTTTCATAAAGATTTATAGCTTGGAAACCCAAATGAGGATATCTATGAATCAGAAAAGGCTCAAAGGCAATGAAGTTTTTTTTTTTTTTTTTTTTTTGTAGGCTTTTTAGTAGCAGAATTTTGAGAAATAGATCATTAGGCCTTTCTTCTAAAACGTCTTTGGGTAGCCTTGATCCTCCAACCTTTTGATTAGCAGCCAAGCGTGTTAACCATTTGCACCACCCAGGGACTCCCTTGTCAACAGAAAGTGGCCTGGAAACTAAAAGATCTTTCACTAAATCAATCAAATAATCAGGGTGTCACCATGGAGCCAAGGGATGAGGGATACCCTCTCAGAAAGGAAGGGTCAGTCAAGTCAGTGCATCTTCTCCAATGACCTCATTACTTCCAAAGTGCTATGAGGTCATATTATTAATTTTTTTAAAGATGAAATGCTGACCTATTTTCAAAGTTTAAGTATGCAAAAGCCTTAAAAAAAGATCACTGTCTAAATTAAAATTTTAATTTAGTCAGAATTAGGAAAAATTGGAAGTTATACTTTAAATATTCCAATTTATAGCTGGAATTACTCTCAGATGTCAGAATTCATGAGCTATAGAAATAAAAGGAGCTCTGGTAGCATAATGCCTAAGGCACTTGACTGCTAACCAGAAGGCTGGTGGTTCAAACCCACCAGCCACTCCTTAGAAGGAAGATTGGGCAATCTACTTCGTAGTTATACCACCTTGGAAACCCAAGGAGGGGTTGCTATGAGTTGGGTCCAACTCGAGGGCACATAACAACAACAACAACAGTCTATTATAAAGAGCTTTAGTTGCACAGTAGTTAAGCACTTGGCTTCTAATGGAAAGATGAACAGTTTGAACCCACCAGCTGCTCTGCAGGAGAAAGATAAGTCAGTCTGCTTCCTTAAAGCTTTATAGCCTTTATAAAAGTGGGACAGTCTCGGTGGGACAGTTTTACCGTGTCCTGTAGGATTTCTAAGAGTCAGAATCTACTCGACAGCAATAGGTTTGGTTTGCTTTAAGTCCGTTATTGTGAGTCCACAGAGCTTCTTATTAAAACAAATTAGAAGACAGGAAATATTTTCTTTTGATGATACTTTTAAGAAAGATGTTCATATTTTGCATTTAAGAAAGGAAAGAAATAATTATGAGTGAGTTTTTTTTTAATATGGCTTAGTTACTATGTTATTTATGTTTACTAGTCATCAAAGTTATGTCACACTCAGAGTAGGAAAATATTTAAGATAGTAGAAGTTAAAGATTAAGCATATAATCATAGTGAAAATTCCTAAAGTTTGCAGCTCCATGACCTCAAAAAATTTTTGTCTATTTCAAATCAATGCTATCTTATATTTCTTTCATACAATTTGAAAATTAATTATCATGTACCCAATGGAGAGATTAATGAAGTCAAAGAAAAAATTACCAAAGGAAATATTAATTGTATTGATAGCACTTAGATGAATTTTCATATCTAATTATAGCAAATGTTGGATATTGACAATATGTTCAAACAGTATGGCCTCATTTTTTCTTAGAGGTGATTTCACTTGTACATTCTGATGATTTCTTAGTGTTATTAGGTACAGAAGATGGAGGATGAAAATAAAGTAGGAAAGTTTTAAGGTTGGTCTTCAAAGAAGGGGCATGGGAACATAGAAGGTATAGGAAGTGGCTTCACACACTGTATAGTCAAGAAGGCAGATAGAACATCCATTGAAGCAAATGTAACAGAGGATTTAATGCTGGATTGGACAAAACTTTTTATTAACTCCAAATTAACTGATATTGGTTATGTATTGACTATGTGAATGATGTTATTTCAGGTGGTAAAAAAGACACAGAGATAAATTAAACATTGCCATTGGACTTGAGTAAACTAACTTTTATTTGGCAGGAAAAAGTAAACTACACAGAAAACACAACTCCAAGGCATCATTCCACAAATACAATAAGATACATGCAGAACCAATCAAAATCAAATTGACCAAAAGTCCAAGTACATGGTAACAAAAGGATATTCACACTTATTTCATCATTAGTAGTTTTTCCATACATTATGACTTTATGTTAGGTTATGGTAGTTAAGGTTGTGTGTCAACTTGGCTGGGTGGGCTGTGGTTTTGAGTGGCTGGGAAGCTGGATGTAGTTATTCCCCATGATGAGATTGTAATCAATTCCATGGCAGAATCTACTGAAGGAGCTGAGTAGCTGCCTTGGGGATGTGATGGTCTGCTTCCAGTATATAAGAAGAAGCTTTGAGAAAAGTCTCTGAGCTTTTTGGCACACTTGGACTCTCAGTTAGAGTCTTCATTCAGCAGCCTGCCATGTTGTCTGCCAATCTTGAGATGGTTTCTGGACTTGAACTAGTGACCTGGTATCTTGCTTAATAATCTTGGGACTGTGGTATTTTACTTATCACCCTTGGGTTTGTCAGACATAGCAGCCAGCAGCTGCCTGAGTTAAGAAAAGCTTCCAGCTTCAGTGGATCAGGAGCAAGAGGCAGAGCTGAAGCCCAAGGTTTAGTTTAGGGTCCTTGACTCAGCCTCTGGAGCTAGCACTTGACCTCAGACTTCTAGCCTCCAAAACTGTAAGAGAATAAATCCTATTTGTTAAAGTCATCCACTTGAGGTATTTCCTGTTAGAGTGGCACTAGAGAACCAAAACACAGGTCATGCTCATTCTGTACCCTCATGATCAATATTTATAAGTGAAACTTTCTTGAGACAACTAATTTTTTAAAGTCATAATTACCACTTTTCTTTTATGGTCCTTAGAATTGAAAACCTTGAATGATTTCAAAGTGCCTCCGTGCCACTATGAGGATATTAGGGCAGTGAAATGTGTATGTGTGTGTGTTGAGGGAAGGTGGTAGGAGGTAAATATAAGTATCACAGACTGAAATCTCAGAGTTTTCCACAGTTGTACAGGTATGTTCACCCAGGTAAATTTTTGGTCATTCCTTCACATGTGAAGACATTTATTCCTTCACTCACAACTGTACCAACATACCTGATTATTCCCTCCATGTCTCAGCTCTCTAGTGCTGCTATAACAGACATACCACAATTGGATGGCTTTAACAAACAAATTTATTTTCTCACAGTTTTGAAAGAAAGAAGGCTGAATTCAAGATGCCAGATTTGGGGGAAGGTCCTTGTTTCTTTCAACAATCTATGGGCCCAACATTCTTGCAGATCTCCATGTGTCTTGGCATCAATCTTCCCCTGGGTCTGGAAGGTTCTTAGCGCAGGAACCCCAGAACCAAAGGATGTGGTCTGCTTCTGGCTCTTCTTTCTTGGTAGTATTGAGGTCACTCTCTGCTTGCTTTTGTCTCCTTTTATCTCTTCTAAGATAAAAGGTGTAACTCAAGCAAGGGTGTGACAATTATATCAGATCACAAAATGGAGGACAAACACACAGTACTTGGAATCATGGCCTAGTCGAGTTGGCATGTATTTTGAGGGGACACAATTCAATCCATGACACTCCACTTAAAAAAAAAAAAAAAAAAAAGTACCTTATTGTGATTTTACTCCAATATGCCCTGAGAAGCAGTAAGGTTTACATATTTGAGACTGTGTTGTATTTAGCATAACACAAATATGATCCAGATTGCAAGTTACAAAATGTGGTAGCCAGTAAGTGGAATGAGAAGGTCATTTTATGGTTTCCAAGATTCTGGCCTGACTCCCCACTTTTTTTACAGTAAAAATGTCATCAGTGCTGAATTTAGTTTCACAACAGAGGAATGACAATTTTGATATGGTGTAGCAGGATTTACGATCAGTAAATCATTTCAGTCAAGAACTGACACACTCTTAATAAAACCAAATTAATGACTTTTGCTTGAACAGTTTCTCTTAGAAAGATCAGCACAAGACTGGTCCCCATGAGGCGGAGGTTAAAGATGTTCCAAACGTCCAAACTACCGTGCCACTCCATCATTTCAGACATTAACTCTTCCTCTTCCTCTCAGTAGGAGCTCTGGTAGCATAGTGTCTAAGGCCCTTGACTGCTAACCAGAAGGCTGGTGGCTGAAGCCCACCAGCCGCTCCTCAGAAGGAAGGTTGGGCAATCTATTTCCGTAGTGATATTGCCTTGGAAACCCAAGGAGGGGTCGCTATGAATCGGGTCTAACTTGATGGCGAATAACAACAACAATAACCTCCTCTCAGTAATCTCCTCTGTCTTAGGCTTCTGTATTTGTCTGTAATGCCTCACAGAACTCACAGACACCCAAGGGATCATCTCACATAGTGGTGGTGGAGGCTGGCAGGCTGGCAAGTACCAGATCTATGAGTAGGTCTGGGGAATCCTCCCAGTTCTCGGGGTTTGACGAACCTCAATCAGCAGATCAGATGACGGCTGCTGTCCCAAATCCAGGGGTGAGATGAGGATGAGCCAAAACACAGAACTGGAGCAAGAGGAGGGTGAACCTTCCCAGGAGATTCATAGGTATACCCTCAAGGAAGCTACGGGTGGTGATTTGAGTTACACCCTCCAGCAGGGAAGGAAACAAGATATATCCCACCTATATTGCTCCAATAGAAATAACCCAAGTGGATGGCTTTAACAATCAGCAGCTACTCAGTTGCTCATGGCAAATCCCCACAGAGCAGATTGCCAGTTACTATAGGGAACAACTACTATCAGCTGCCCAGCTAAGTTGACACCAACCTTAACTACCCCATCACTCCAAACAGGCATGGATAATAGGATTTACAATGCATTACAAAATGGAGGACAATGGCTAGAAGGGCCACATCAAGCAATTCACCACACTTTTAGGCAATGAAAATCACCTAGACATTATAATTAAGATAGCATAGTACTGTTTGTGAAATCTTGCTTGGTGATTTCTGAACTTTGTGACATCACAGTATAACTCATCTCTCTCCTGGATCTCTCTCTCCTCCCTCCCTCCCTCCCTCCCTCCCTCTCTCTCTCTCTCTAAACAAGTTGCATTTGAAGTGACTGTGATTCATCCTGTCCTCATGTCTAAGAGTACACTTGTGCTCCATAGAGTTTCCAAAGACTGATTTCTTGGAAATTGATCGCTAGGCCTCCTGAGGTGCCGCTGCGTGGACTTGAACTTCCAACGTTTCAGTTAGCAGCTGAGCATGTTAACTGTTCGCACTAACCAGGGACTCCCTTTCTCTCTTTAGTGGATTTATTATTAGCGTGAGCACATGTAGGCAAATGCATCCCCATGTCCACATACCTCGGGAGTCACTTGACTTCAAAGAACCTCTCTTCATTTAAAAGCTTGAGGATTTCTGATTTATAACATACTAATGTAAAAGCCACAGGGCAGCATCTTATTGTTGACAATTTGGGGTCGAGGGAAACAGCACATTTTATGGAGTCTAGACTTTGTTTTCTCTTGTAGATGTTTGGTGGCATATTTTGCTTTCTTGCAGACTACTCTGAAATCACTGACTCAGCATTCAATGAAGTTTAGTTTATCAAGATCCATCATCTCTAATCTGATCTTGAATAGCAGGATGTTGTAGGTCCAGATGGAAGTGTGACCTTTGAATATTTTCCATTCATACTTGATTACCATATCCTAGAGGTCTAGACAGTTTTGTTGGGTTCTCACCAACATAAACATCTGGGAAAAAAAAAACTAAACTAGATGAATAAGGCATTCCTAATCCACCTTTATAGCTTTACAACATGATATCTTTAAAATAAAACAAAAGTGAAGCCCATCTCAGATTTAACAGTATGCCATCACACATATTGTTTTTCAACTCTGATAAGATAATCTGTGGACTATAGTTTTTCACTGATGAAAACAAGTTTGAACATGTAAGTTCAGACTGCAATAAAAACATCTTTCCTTTGTGCTTACAAGAAGCTAGAATTTCAATTCATGAATTCCAGCCAGATGAAATTAGCATGTGCATGTTGACTCATGTGTAGCTCATGGCTGGACAAATGAGATAGCAGACCACTGGGGGTGGGTGGAAGGGGTGGAGGAACCAACCCTTAGCAATGTGGGTATGAGTATGATATCAAATCCTTAAAAGTTTATTTAACATGGGTTCATTTAAATATTCTAAAAAGTTATTCATTATCTTGGAACTATGTGAAGAGCTTACTTTAGGCCCAGAATCCACCAAGTGAGAGGACTGTGCCACTGAGTCAAAGGAACTGAGGCCCTTTTCTTTCTGGTGCTTCAGACCTCATTCAACTAATTATCACACAAAACAATTCTTCAGCCATGAGTGCCTGGTGGGAGAATGTGGATTGATTAGCACCTCTGTTACCACTTGACAAGACAGCCAAAGTAATTGCTCTACTCATATCTTTTGTATGTAGATTGTACGTGTATCAAGGCCATGAGAATGAAGCTGGACTTTGACACTTAGGATATTCAATACTTAATTCTAATGTAAGAAGCCCTGGTCTGCAATGGTTAAAGCACTTGGCTGCTAACCAGAAGGTTGGTGGTCCCAACCCACCGAGTGACGCTGTAGGAAAAAGACTTGTTTATCTGCTCCTGTAAAGATTAAACCAAATTTACTAGCATAGAGTTGACTCCAACTCATAGAGACACCCATCAGATTTTCCAAGACTTAAATCTCTGTAGAACTTCCTCATCTTTCTTCTGTGGAGTGGCTGGTGGTTCGAACCAGTGATCGTTTGGTAAGTCAGATGCCTTAACCACTACGCCAACAGAGCTCCTCCCATAAAGATTAACTATCTAACTAACTAACTCTCTGCCATCAAGTCAGATCCGACTCATAGTGACCCCTCTTTGGGTTTCTGAGGCGATATCGCTACAGAAGTAGATTGCCCAATCTTTCTTCCAAGGAGTGACTGGTGGGTTTGAACCACCAGCCTTCTGGTTAGCAGTGCTATCACATGAAGTTGCTATGAGTCAGAATCAACTCAGTGGCACCCAGCAAGAACAACAGCAACAATCCAAATATATGTGTAACAGTTTGTGCATAGCATTATCTGTTTGCTTGCTTCTCTCTCTCCTTTCTTCCTTCTTTCTTATTTAATTTTATTAGTAGTATTTGGTTTGAATAATAAAGATACAGAAAGAAGTCATTCACTGATTATTTGTGTCAGCTGATGATTTTGAACCCAAGACTCTTTTCAGCCAAAGCTCTTTGGCACAGCATAAACATTGCACAACTGAAGATAAACATGGAGAGTAAACTCTAGAGAAATTATTTCAAAGTGGTCCCCGAAAATCTGTTGTAAGTGGCCTTTGCCCCATTTAAGACAACAACAGCAGTCCCTGACCGGCCACTCTGCACATACCCCAAGGATTAGCCAGCACATCAGAGCCAAGTGTTAATATGCTGGGAAGGGGAAGAAAAAAAAAAAAAAGATTTTTGGGAAAGAAGAAAGAAAATAAAAGATAGACTGGGAAGGACACTAACGGGGAGGCAAGGGTGGCCTGCCGCCTGCTGATGCTGTTCGATCAGAACTGTGGCCCCACCTTCTCAGCCACCACCACACACATTTTGAGCTTCCATTCTTGTGAGGCCAGTGCACAGAAAATGTTTTCATTTCTGTGACCCTGAGCATGACTCCCACTTTGCTACATGAAGTATTCTTAAAGTGAGCCTTCCTGGCTTTCAGTCCTCATTAATCCCTACCACCTACCCACGCATGCCACCTCCCTCAAAGGTCTTTTGTGGTCATCTTCTCTTTTTTTCTTTACCCATTATATACTCAGTGATATGTTGAGTTTGACAAAGTCATAATGCACAGTTTGCCCTTGTATGTGCTTACGTACTTTTCCCAGTTCCATATTGTTCTCCCTAGATGAATTTAAAATATTTTAACTAATTTATCAAATTTTTATTTGATCTACCCCTTGTCTCTAAATAAAAGTCCATGCTTTTTCATTAAAATAGCCAAGTAATATCTCTGCTTTTGTATGAAGACTAGGTAAATGACATCTGACAACTTTTATTACTATGGAAAAAAAGCTGACCCAAACCTTGTACAAATTGAGTTCTCAGGGTCAAAAGTGAAGTGCTTTTCATAACTTTTTAAAGAGTAAGTAATCCTTGCTCACTTTGAAGACTGAAGTATGTACTAATTGCTTTGGTAAAATGAAAGTGATGTTGCTATAGCTAATGGCCCATGCAGTTGTACCCTAGGGCATTGGAGCCCCCTGTCTTGTGTGTATTAAACTATTAGTTTCATAATATACTCATTGCTTTTTGATTGGATATAGTTAAGATGACATTGGAAACTGCTGTCTTTGCTTTTCAAAAATATTTTCTCCATAGATATATTTAGATATGTTATTAAACATAACAAAATTTTATTAAATATTTTAGTCAACAGTACCCATGCACCAACCATTAACCTAAGTAATAAAACATTAAAATTACTGGTAAAGCTCCCTGTGTCCCCTTCGTGGATTGCATTTCTCTCTCTCTTCCTTTCAGCTCCCCATGAAATTCTTCAATCCTGAGCGTGGTTTAATCATTTTTATATTTCTCTTATAGTCTTCTCATATCCCAAAACAATGTTAATTATTTTTTATGCATTTAAGAGTTTCAGGTGGTATTGTGCTGCAAATATCCTTCTGCAACTCTGCTCAGAATTATATTTCTGTGATTTATTCACGTTGAAACATAAAATTTATTTATTTTTACTGCTATTGCTTTAATACACCATAATTTATTATTTCCTTCTTTACTGAGGAGCATTTAAGTTGTTTCCAATTACTAGCTATTGCAAGCACTAGCTGCGATGAACATTATTGTCCATATCTCCATGAGTACATGTACAAAAGTTTCACTAGAATACAGTGATTCATCTAAAGACAAAACAGCATAGTCTAAGATATGCATGTATTATGTGGCCAAATTGTTCTCCAACATATATTTACTCTCCCACCAATGATAACATAAGAATACCCATTATAGAAAAAATAAATTTTAAATGCTACAACAACCATGGGATATTTACTCTAAAAAACATAAAAGTATGAATGGTATAGACAATAAGGTAATAACAAAGTCAAAATTATATATATAAGATAAAGAAGAGTTTTAAAAATATTAATAGAAATAAGTACAGAGGAGATAAGTTTGGAAATGAAGGTCATAACAAATAAATATTTTATCTTTTTAGTGTTGTTTCTTTATGTAGGTCAAGCTAAAATAAATGCAATTAAGTATCTGCTTAAAATATAAATAAGCATAAAGTTCATCACTGTGGACTCAGGGTCATTACTTGGGTACTGGAGAGTTGAGTTAGTTGGTGAGGATGGAAAATAAGAAGATATCTCTGGGGATAACAAGGAGCAAAAAGAAAGTGATCCAGAGATAACATTCTCACAGTAACTTATATCAAGAAATATCTCAAGAACACCTAATAAAATATCTCACCCTAACAAATAGACAAACAAAAAAACCTTGCAGTCTTCCCTTAAAGATCAAAGGTTTCCTGGAGAAAAGGGTAGAGTGGACCAACTATTTGAATGTCATTGAAAAGGAACCTTTTCCTCAAACAATAAGGTGTTCCTGGGTGGTACAAATGGTTAAGTGCTCCACTCCTAGCGAAGGTTGAAGGTTCAGACCCACCCATAGGCATCTCAAAAGATAGGCCTGTAATCTGCTTCTGAAAGGTCACAGTTTAGGAAACCCTTTAGAGTAGTTCTACTCTGCACACATGGTATCGCCATGAGTCAGAATCAACTTGATGGCAACTAACAACAACGTCAAACAGTGGATAAATTATCCTCAAGTGGAAAAACCATTCTTCACAAAATAAACATAAAATATGTTTTTTGTTCTACCTTATTAAATGAACAAGGTGCAACACCTTACTGACGAAATGTCTTCTGTAAACAAAGCATTATGTTTTAGAATGGCATGCATATTAAAAACCAACATCTCTCCCTCCACATCTACTAAGAAAGATGCATAACTAATAATGGTTATTCATTTTTGAAGATCAAACTACTGAATGTGTATATGGAGACCTCTAGATTTGAATTCGTCTTCCATTTATTGGTTTTTCTTCTTATCATGTTGATTAGTCGACCTCAATATTGACTTCATTAGGTTGTGAATATCTCAAATGTCACCTTAAGAATGATGGCACTACCATCTCCTCATGGTTGACTGGCAAAATTCATGAAGTAATGATTTCCTTAGTTAAATTATCTCTTTTCATTCTACTGATTTAGCTATATGTCGTTTCTTTAGAAGGTCAGGTACAGGATACACAAGCCATACTTGGTGAAACAAGTATGGCTTTTCTTCATTATCACATGATTATCAATTTTCCTCCTGATTTTAATGCTTTTTTATTATTTCTCATGGAATGTGTTCCCCTCAGTTCTTTAAACTTTTTCAACTCTCTTAGTCAAAATGTAAACTCCTATCTCTTCTTTGAAGTCTCATAACTTGAGATGGAACTTCTCTTTCATAACCATCATTTCTGTCCTTTAATTACATAGTAAATCATCATCGAAATTAGTATATTTTTAGCCCACATGCCATCATTTAAGTTTTAGAAACATCCGTCTCCATCAGTCACCCTTACTCCACAAGAGTGCTTATGGAGAAAAATGCAGCAGAGTGGTTTTTGTTTGTTTGTTTGTTTTGTTTTGTTTTGTTCCCTGATATCTAATTTTTGGTAGATGTCTGACATTCATTGCTCTATTCAGAGCTTTCCCTGCATTGTTCTTTGATCCGTACGGAACCCTATGAAGTAAATTTTATGATTATCCTTGTTTTACAAATGATAAGACAAGCCCAGCAAAATTAACCATCTTGCCCATGACCACTTAACATGTAAAACAGGTTCTTGACTTTCCCACAAAATCTGTCTTTTACATCTCCATCCATAATAACTCCTCAAGTCATCTTTGACTCCTCTGTTCTTTCATACCCTGCATTTCTTCCATCAGTCAATCAAGTCAGCTCCACCTGCAAATACATCCAGAGTCTTACCATTTCTCATCACCATCACTGCTGCCATCCAGGCCAAGCTACTGTCATTGTGCACCTGTATTCTTACTATTGCCACTGAGCAGGACTCCATACTTTCACCATTACCCCTGTATATTATATTTCAAACATGGTAACCAGAGTGATATTTTAGACATAAATCAGGGCCTGTACTACTCAACTCAAAACCCTCTAATGTCTTTCCTTCACACTTAGAAGAAATACCCTGTCTTGGCCAGGAAATCTTTACCCGAATTGGCCCCTGCCTACTTCTCCTATTTCAGCTTCTAGTACACTTCCACCAGCTCATTCTATTTCATGAATCCCCTTAATCCAAACACATAGGCATACATATTACCAAATGCATAAATTCACATATTAATATTGTATATTAAAATATACAAGTAAATATTGTATAAGGCCAACTAAAAGGAAAAATATATGTCAATAATTTGAGGCAGATGTCTTCCTCATATTCTTTCTGAATCAATCAAAAACACTCAGAAGCTATTTCAATCAGTAAACCTTCTCTTTTGCAATACATACATTGTTTTTTTTTCATAAATTATTCCTAGATTATATACTTATTTCTATGTTGATAATTCCCAAAGTTCAAGCTATAATGTGATAATTACACTTATATTCCACTCAGCATCAGTTGGGCCTTTCTCTTTCTTTTTTCCTATCTATCTATCTATCTACCTACCTACCTACCTATCATCTGTCATCTATCTACTTATCTATCATCTATCTATCTATTCATCCATCCATCTATATGCATCATAATAATCATCAACCTGTGTTTATGTATCCCATCCTCACTTTTAAACTCTAATCCTATATCTCTCCATCTACTAAACATTTCCAGTAGATGTTGGATATCTTGCAGCATCAGATTAAAATCCACACTTCCCAGGATAACCTCATCATCTATTCTTTAGCATCGGTTCATCCTCTGTAGGAAACCTCAACGCCCTTTCATCCCCGGTACCAAATTAGTCACCAAATCCTGTCAATTTTGCCTTCTGAATGTTTCTTGTGTCTGCCCCTTCCTTCCCAATCCCACACTCACCATCATGGTACAGACTGTCATTGCTTCGAGGCAGTGGAAGTGCTTCTAAGCTGCCTCTCAGACTCCAGCATCTACCTCTTCACACCATTGTTTTGTCACTGCTTTTATTCAAAAACCTTCTATGGCTTACAGTTTCCAAGCATACTGAATCAAAACACCTGTGCCAGCTTGTGACAGTCTACTGTTATCTAGCTACACTCTATTCAGTCTCACCTGTCTCCTCACTACATTCATTTCTCCACTATCGTTTGTTCTACTATTTCAAATGTAGAATAATCCCCTTAATCCAAATCCTACCCACCTTTCAGTTTTAGGATACTGTCACATTTCACTAATGTCTATTTCATCAGAAATGAAAGGCACGTGCCTATCAAATAAGTTAGTTAATTATAAACATATTTTCATTTATAGCTTAGAATGTTTAATGTTTAAACTACTATTTATATGTTAGTCTTCTCCAGTCTATTAGATAAGAATCCACTTGAATAGAAAAACTATCTTGTATACTTGTGTACAGTGCTGGTATGCACCAGCATAGCATACCAGCTTTTTTTTTTTTTTTTTTTTTTCCCAAGCAGCATAAACACACACCAGTTCAAGTAAGTCAACATTCCCATGTTTTTCTTAAAAGCAACATTTACATGCCAATCCGAGTAGGGCAGTTTGGAAAGAAGCTAAAGAAATGTGATAGGTTCAGCAAAGCTATGAAATTTTCATAGAAAGTAGTATCTGTATTTTTAAAATAATAATAATGATAATAATGAAGCACTGTTTCCCTATACCACATAGCCAGAAGCAAATTTATCATGAAGCTGATAAAGTTTCAGGGCCCAATACTTGAGTAGGCCCCTTCCAAGTCCTAAGAGAAGCCCAACCACTGTAGTCATATTTTTTTCTTTTAATATTTGTATAATTAAGATATTCTAATTATATAGGAGCTCTGGTAGCATAGTGCCTAAGGCACTTGACTGCTAACCAGAAGGCTGGCGGTTCAAACCCACCAGCCACTCCTCGGAAGGAAGGTTGGGCAATCCTACTTCCGTAGTGATACTGCCTCGGAAACCCAAGGAGGGGTCGCTATGAGTCGGGGCCGACTCAACGGCAAATAACAACAACAACAACAATGTCAATAAAAACAGATAATTATGATTCATTACTAGTCAACACTGGAGTCTCTGTAGACATTTCACATTCGAGTTGGATGGTGTTAGAATGGCCATAAGCCAGATGCCATTTGAGTGACTGAGGACATTCTGTAATCAATGTTTAAGCTTTTTATATTCTGGGTGTTTCTTTACATGCAAATTGAAATTCAATATTCAAGAGTCTAGCTCTAGAACACTTCCTCCCATGTGAGAAATGACAACTGCAGACAAACAGAAAACGAGAGATGAAAAAGAGACATAACACGAATTCATTGAGAATCTCCCATATTTCAACATTTTATGTAAGTCATTGAGCTCACTAAGTGCTGTAACAAGCATTTGAGACAGATATCATTTTCTTCATTTGAAAATGAGAAAATTCCAGCTTAGAATGTTTAAGTGATTTGTCAAAAGTCACAGAACTAGTAAGAGTTTAAATTTGGATATGTACTCAGATTTCCTGAGTTCAAAGTCCATGATGTTCCTATAACCTTACAGGGCTGAAGTAAAACTCAGAGAGTAGATATTATAAATAAATAAGGATATATGTGGATAACCATTTTTAAAAACTAACAAAAAGTAAATTCTCTTCTGTCTTCATAGCATATTTCTGTAAACAAATAGCAAAAATGTTATTTCTTTCCTGTAATTCTCTCTAAACCTCTTGATCTCTGATGAACAATAGACAGGCCTATAAAGTGAACAGTAACACCCCAGCTGAACATACTCCTAGGAACAACCAACCATATGAGATGAAGAGGGCAGCATTTGCCCAAAAGCAAAGCTCAGAAGGCAGGAAGGGCAGGAAAGTGGGACAAATGTAAAGGGGGAACCCAGGGAGGAGGTAGGAAGAGTACTGTTACACTGAGGGGATTGTAACTAATGTCATGAAACAAAATGTGCATAAATGGTTGAATAGAAAATTTAATTTGTTCTGTAAACTTTCACTCAAACTGCAATAAATGTTCACGAAAAAAGAGAGAGAGAGAGAGAGAGAATGAAGACAGTTAAAAAAAAAAAAAAAAGTAACAGAGTAAAGCTGTGGTCTCTTTGTGAAGTCACGGATTTTTAATTTGTCAGTCCCTAAGGAAAAACGTGAAGGAGGAGCATTTGAAAGATCTGAAGAGGTTGGAGTGTGGCACTTGGGCTATTTATCTTCAGGTACTGGAATGTTTTGTTTCTATCACCCTTGCTCTCCTGATGTGCTGGGTGTTTCAGGTTGAGATAGTAGCCTCTAGAAAATAGGGTAAGTAAATTGAAACTTGCTGTGTTTAAGTAATTACTTGATTGTGGCTGCCTGCCATTTAAAAGCTTTGGAGAAGTCTGTTGTTAGTACTTACATTTATTACTTTATTTCAAGTTGACTTTTGATTATTTCCCTCTTATATTTCCTCAGACACTTATACAGCTTGAAAAGAGCTTTTCCATTGCTTTGGTAAAGTACATACAAAGCTTGCTACTCACTAAACACATTATAAAAGAGAAAAAGAGAGACACACACACACACACACACACATGCGCGCGCTCACACAGATTGCTATTAGGTTCCCATGCATTCAAGCAAGGACAGCTGGTTAGGATTAGGAGAACAGTGTACCTTTAGCATTCTGCTTTCCCACAGCCCCTCTTCCTCTTTTTTTTTTTTTTTTGTAGCCAACATTAACAAAGTCGGCATCATATCCTGACTTTAGTTAACAATTTTTTTATAGATATAACCAGGATATTCCACTAATATTTTTCATGAATACAGCAAGCATTTCATGATTCAGGAATCTGCATTTTAAATAGAGCATATATTCTCACTGTAACTATACAGTGAAGCTAGTTCAGGACTGGGTGGTGTTTTCATTCTGCTGTGCATAGGGTCACTATGAGTCGGAGACAACTACGGCACCTAACAACAGGAGATAGAAGAGATTTTATTGCACAAGATTGTTCATACCAATAGCTATAATGCTATTTACTTGCTCAATTAATATGTCAGATTTCTTGCTTTTTTATATATAATTTATTTTATTGTTGTTATTGTTGAGAACATACACAGCAGTACATATACCAGTCCAACAATTTCTACATGTACAATTCAGTGATACTGATTACATTCTTCAAGATGTGCAACCATTCTCACACTCCTTTTCCAAGTTGTTGCTCCCCATTAACATAAGCTCATTGCTCTCTAAGGTTCTTATCTGAGAGTTTATTGCTTCTGGAATATTGAGTTTCAGTTTACAGTGATAGAAAAATCGCATTGATTAAGGGTAGGGTTGCACAGCCAATTAATGTAATTGCTGTCGGTCAGTTGTACACCAGTAAAAAGTTGATTTGTCAAAAATAAATAAATAAAGGGGAGCTGCTGAGGCTGCTTATGTATAATCTTATGGGATTTGGTTCCTTGGCTAGGAGATTTAGGGTCATGGTTTCATGGGACATCCCAGTTAACTGGCCTAAAACTGTGTTTCATGCTTCTGTTCTACCTCCAAGTTCATCACATAATTCCTTAAAATGGATCTTAAAAACTTGCAAGCAGTCACTTGAGGCACAACAATTGGTCTCTATTTGTCTGGAGCAAGAGAGGAAGAAGAATAGTTAGGAATAGGAGGAAGAAATGAGATGTGTGGCTAATTGCCTCCATAAACACCTTCTTTGCTATGAGACCAGAAGAAATGGATGATGCCTGCTACCATTACTCAGTAGTTTGATCAAAAATTCTATACAGGAATCCAGATCGAAAGGGAGAAAATCAGAACAGAATTTCAAATTCTCTTAGAATCCAGTCTTTCTGGAACCATGGAGGCTTGATGAACCCCTGAAACTTTTGCCCTAAGATAATCTTTAAATCTTAAATCAAAAATATCCTCTAAAGTCTTCTTAAAATCAAGTAATAGTTAAAATTAACTAGGAAAGAATGTCTGCCTTGAGCATTGTGTTCTTTTTTTTTTTTTAAGGTATGTATATATAGTTCTGGGACTTGCATGACAATATTTGGTAGAAAATTCTAGTCAGAGAACTTGTTTTGGGACACAATCTTGACTACCATGGTCAACTACTCTGTGACATCTTGATTGCAGTGGTATGGAAATTTAGGATGGAACTTTGTTCTTGATCATTTCTTCCAAGACAAACAAGACAGTGCATAGATTATACATAATAACAAAGTCAAAGACTGCAAGGTGTGTATAAATTAGCACACAAATCAATGTGTTACTGAAAGTCATTATTTCTCCAAGTCAATTATGGCAAAAGACCATGACCCTACTCTTGATTAGTTTATTTTAGAAATCATTGGTAGGAAAAACCATTGTTCTTACAATGATTTAATCTAAGTAAGACGTCGTTGAAGAAACTGTGGTAGCACAATTAAGCACCCAGCTGCTAACCAAAAAGGTTGACTGTTCAAACCCACTCAGTGGTTCTGCGGGACAGAGACCTGGCAGTCTGCTCCAATAAAGATTACAGCCAAGAAAGCCTTATGGGGCTTTTCATCTCTATCACATGGAGTTACTATGAGTTGGAATCAACCCAGTAGCACCCAGCAACAGCAGACATTGTTATTAGAAATTTTGAAAGTTTGAGTTGCATCACAATAAGTACATTTGATCACTTATAAACTCCCTTTAGGACCTTTTTTGGCTATTTGCCATTTACTTATTCATTTTGTCAAAAATCATGAGTCAAAAGATCTGACTTGTATTCCCCACTCTGGTGCTAAATTAGCTCTGTGAGACCTTGGACAGGTCAGTATCCGGTACAGTCTTCACGTTCTCCATCTGCAGAGATTGTGTTCTGTTAGGTTTTCTTAATTTTCCCTCAAACACAAGCATGCTGTTGACCTAAGTATTTGTTCATAGTGTGCTGTATCATAGCAAAAAGGTAAAGAGCACAGGGCCTATACAGGCACATTAAACACTAAAGAATGAAAAAGACAGTATTCATTCATCTAACAAATATTAATTGAGCACTTCCAGCATGGTAGGCAGCTTGCCAAGTGCTACAAAAGTGACCATGGGTGACAGTTGTGCTGTGACCATCACAAGAACAGAGGTAGGTCTGGGGCTCAGTTAAGAAAATTAAGAGATGGTGGGATAGGTGCAAGAAGAGGAGTGGACTCTCGCTTCTGGTGAAGGGCACCACCAAGCAGACAGTGGCAGCAAGGCCAGGCCAGTTCAGGAAATTAGTAGTCAACTCTCTTGGCTAAAGTGGAAGGCTATTATTTTTAACTACCAAACACATTCTTTGCTTTTTTATTCTTTCATTTAGTCATATATTCATAAACTATTTGTTGAGTACTTATTAAGTATGTTGGGATACAAAGACAGACAGGACTCACTTTGTATTTAGTATTATTAATAATGTCATTTATTACTCTCCTTTTATATAGCAGGTAGTATAGGATCTTTAGGAGCTCTGGTAGCATAGTGCCTAAGGCACTTTTACTGTTAACCATAAGGTTGGCGGTTCAAACCCACCAGCCACTCCTCGGAAGGAAGATGGGGCAATCTACTTCCATAATGATACTGCCTTGGAAACCCAAGGAGGGGTCGTTATGAGTCGGGTCCGACTTGACGGCACATAACAACAACAACAACATAGGCTCTTTACATACTTTCTCTTAATTCTCACAAAAATACAATGAAGTAAGTGTGACTCTCCCCATTTTATAGAAGACAAAATTGACACTCAGCAATGTTTTAATAACTTTTCCAATATTACATGGGCCCCATGTGAGGGAGTCAGGATTTGAATCCAGATCATTAATCTCCAGGGTCTGTGCCCTTAGCCATCACTATTAATGTGAAACATTCTGTTAAATGTTAAATGATCTTTAGTGATAGCACAGCTTTAACATATGAAATCATAATAAAATAATATATACTGTTTTGGGAAATTCTTTCTGTATGTAAGTCAGGAATTATATCCCTCTCCCTCCTCCCATAGGTCCATTATTCCATGTTATAGTTTTGGTCTTTTCTACCTTTGTCCAGTTAGTTGTTGTTGTTATGTGCCGTGGAGTTGGACCCGACTCATAGCGGCCCCTCCTTGGGTTTCTGAGGCAGTATCACTACAGAAGCAGATAGCGCAACTTTCTTTCCAAGGAGTGGCTGGTGGGTTTTAACCGCCAGCCTTCTGGTTAGCAGTCAAATGCCTTACTAAGCTACTAGAACTCCTTTCCATTTAGTAGAGTCTTCAAAAAAAAAAAAAAAAAAACTGAACTCACTGCCATTGAGTCGGACCAGATTCTTAGCAACTTCTCTTTGGGTTTCTGAGGTGGTATCACTAGGGAAGTAGACTGCCCAACCTTCCTTCTGATGAGTGGCTGGTGAGTTTGAACCACCAGCCTTCTGGTTAGCAGTCAAATGCCTTAGGCACTGTGCCACCAGAGGTCCCAATAGAGGCTTAGGATAGTACAAATTGTTAATCACTTGACTACTAACTGAAAAGTTGGCCATTGGAACCCACTCAAAGATGCATTAAAAGACAGGCCTGGCACTCTGCTTCTGAAAAGTCACAGCCTCAATAACCCTGTGGAGAAACTCTACTCTGCACACATGGGTTCTCTGTGAGTCAGAATCGACTCAACAGCAACTAAAAAAAAAAAAAAAAAAACAGTCATTGGATTCCTAAGGTATTTGACAATTGGGGGATGGAGGTGAGGTGAGGTTGGGTTAGACAATAGCTCGTGAAATTTTGTGGCAAGATATTTTAATCATCTCAAAAACAAGCTGACATAGCATAGCCTCTTTTACTGTATGAGTGTGAAAAATGTACAAGGCTTTAATTACACATTAATTCTGTAACATGGTAAAAAATGGAAAGAAATGTAAGATACAGTTTTCTGTCTGCAGTCTGACCTTCTCATATCCTTCAACTGCCCAGAAAGTGTAAGGATATATGAATACAATATAGAAATATGGAAACTCATCTAAGGGGCTGCAACCAAGAAAGGCAGTCTGCCCTTGAATGGGTAAGAACAGTGTCTGACTTTTGCTCACTTGTCAGTTAAAGCCCAGAGCTTGTTCTTAGTTTTATATTCACAGATTCTCCTCTTGCTATCCTTCCCAAGTGTTTTTTAATCTTCTCTTTACTTGGTAGGCAGAAAGAGAGGATTGGGATTTCCAGGCAGTTGACCAAAACATTACAAAGAAATGAATACACTTAATAATCCCAAAGATGGCCCCTTAAATATTTGGTAGATTATTTATATCCTTAAACTGCTATATCTTCAAGAATTTTTGCAAAAAAGACTTTGCAAATTAAAGGAAAGATCACATCCACCCAAACTTTAGATGGTTACTGTAGTCAACATCTGGGCTGTGCCCTGACGTCAGGCAATGATGAAGTCCAGATGTTATAACTTAGCAATGTTTTTATTACTTTTAAGTATTTGCTGCCTTTGTTTTTGTTTTTATTTTTTCAAGGCTCTAACTTTTTAATATATGAAGGTTATTAGAGAAAGAGGGGAAAAAACTAAATTAGTGTATGGCATTAACCCAGAATAACTGACTTCCTCCTCTTCTTAAGCACACTTTCAGGCCATCACAGGATGTACACACTGTGGGAAGATAGGCTCCAGGGCCTGCTCATAAGGCTATCTCATTGAGTTGATATTTCCAGTTGTTACAGATTTTGTAATTCAGTAAGTCTTTTCAGATTAAATATGATGCAAGAAGGAAACAGGAAAAGGAATGAAATCAATAGCAAATACTCCAAAATTTTGCTTTTGTTTTTCTTTTAATCTTAGTTTAGTTACACACACAATGTATTGCTTTGTTATTGTTGTTAATTGCTGTTGTGTCAGTTCTAAATCCTGGTGACCTTCTGTATAACAACAACAGAAAAAAACATTGTTCAGTCCTGTGCCATCTTCAAGATTGTTGGTATGTTTGATTGCATTGTTGCAGCTATTGTATATTGCTTTCCAATGCAGAAGACTCATCTTCCAGCACTGTACTGGGCAATATTCTGTTGTGATTCATAGGGTTTTCACTATTTTCTGAAGCTAATTTTCTGAAGTAGATCTCAGAACTTTCTCACTGGTGTCTCTTAGTCTGGAAGCTCTGCTGAAACACGTTCACCATGGTTATAATCCTGCTGGTCTTTGAAACACCAGCCATAGCTTCCAGCATCATAACAACATGTAAGCCACCACAGTACAACATACTGATAAATGGGGGATGGTTTATTGCTCTTGAGAAAGGGAATCACTGCTTCACACAAGAACAACCATATTGAAGCAGATCTATGTTGCAGTGAGCATCCAAGAGCAGTTTGAGAAAGCTGTTGTTACTCTCTGACATCGATGCCAAGAAGCTAAGAAAATCACCAGTAACAGTTTCTTCCTTCAAAACCAGTTTTAGATCTCTGTCCTTTAATTTATCTAAAATATTCACATGAACATTTATATTTATAACATATTTAATCTCTCATGCTGTTGTTGTTGGTGATATTTGCCATCAAGTCAGACCCAACTCATGGTGACCTCTCCTTGGCAGTATCACTGCGAAAGTAGATTGCCCCATCTTCCTTCTGAGGAGTGGCCGGTGGGTTTAAACCGCCAGTAGTCTGGTTAGTGGTAAAGTGCCTTACTATGCTACCAGAGCTCCTCTTATGCTAATGAATCCAAATGAGTTCCAAACACTTTATTATTTGGTGTTTATCATTCATGTATGGCTTTAATCTGAAACTACTCTTACAAGCTTCTAGAAGTTAACCCAAGTTCTGTTCTGTTATTACAAAATTTGGGAAATGTATCATATACTAGCTCCACATTTCCCTAGGTCCTTCAGTGACTTTTGGTGAATCTTTTTCTAGCTTCATTATAATATATTTTGAATTGCACATAATACTTTAACAGTGAACATATATGTTCTGTATATAGGTGGGATTACCTTTCTGATTTTGTTATAGATCATAAATAAGCCCTGAGTCTTAATAGAAGTGTGATCAAGAGACTATTTTTACCCTCTTCCTTGTGCCATTACTGATTGGCCAGGGACCACAGCAGGACAATTAAAAAGGGACAGTTCTTTGGAATTGCCTGTTGTTCTTGTTGTTGTTAGGTGCTGGCGAGTTGGCTCCAACTCATAGTGACCCTATGTACAACAGAATGAAACACTGCCTTGTCCTGCGCCAGCCTCACAATCCTTACTATACCTGAGCCCATCATTGCATCCACTGTATCAATCCATCTTGTTGAGGGTCTTCCCCTTCTTCACTGACCCTCCACCCTACCAAGCATGACACCTTTCTCCAAGGAATGGTCCCTTCTGACAACATGACCAAAATAAGTGAGACGAAGTCTGGACATTCTCGCTTCCAAGGAGCATTCTGGTTGCACTTCTTCCAGGACAGATTTGTTTGTTCTTTTGGCAGTCCATGGTACTTTCAGTATTTTTTGCCAACACCACAACTCAAAAGCATCAACTCCTCTTTGGTCTTCCTTGTTCATTGTCCAGCTCTCACATGCATACAAGGTGATTAAAAATAACTTGGCTTGGGTTGTTGTTGTTGTTGTTATGTGCCATTGAGTCAGACCTGACTCATAGCGACCCCTCCTTGGGTTTCCGAGGCAGTATCACTACGGAAGTAGATTGCCCCATCTTCCTTCCAAGGAGTGGCTGGTGGGTTTGAACCGCCAGCCTTCTGGTTAGCAGTCAAGTGCCTTAGGCACTATGCTACCAGAGCTTGGGTTAGGTGCACCTTAATCTTCAAAGAGACATCTTTGCTCTTCAGCACTTTAAAGAGGTCCTTTGCAGCACATTTGCCCAGTGCAATATGCCGTCTGATGTCTTGACTGCTGCTTCCATTGGTGTTGATTATGGAACCAAGTAATATGAAATCTTTAACAACTTTAGTCTTGTTAGAATTGCCTGTAAAATGTTTATTCCTCCTTTAAGTTAACCCTTCAAGTATTTGACAGCAAATAAGTAAGATACCCTCTTATCACATGGATATATCTCCTAATAATTTTAACATTTTCTTACTAGTCTAAGTTTGAAGGTCCTGGATTCTTCCTATTTTGTTAATAGGCCTCTTTATTAAAAAAATATTCTACATCTTCTCTGAGCAAGGGAGGATGGAGTAGAGTTCTTTCCTCTATTGTTCCAGGTCATGAGATATCATTAACCCAATCTCTAATTGTAATATGTTTGTTTGTTTGTATCCCCTACACTATAGTGATGGTTCATGTAAGCTTATGATCACCTATAGGAAAGAAGTCATTTTAGCGAACTGGAATCCTCAGGTCTTCCCTTTTGAGCAGGAGACCATTTGTTCTTTTCTTTTTTTAAGCCTAAATGTGGAGTTGGCATTTATCCCACTTAAATGTACTCTAGTTCATTTTTATATATAACCTCCTCCTACCATCATTCCAGTCTGTTGAGATAATTCTGTCCTTATTGTTTCATATATTATCTCTTTCTTTCAGCTTTGTGACACAATAGACTTTATAACATGCCATTTAGACTATTAATCAAGTCACTGAAAAAAAAATATTTAGGACAAGATCAATGGAAAAGTTAGAGATCTCTCTCCAAGTCCTTATCCATGCACTCAAAGGTCAGTTGCTTAGTCAAAATATGACCCTTTGCAACTCAGTCTAAAAGAATATCACAAAATTTTTGTTAAATGCTTTGCTGATATCAGGAAGCCTGCCATTACCATTATATACCAGTTTAGTAACTTTATAAAAGGGAATGTGTGCATTATTAAGAATTGCCTTTGTCTCTAATTCTTGGACTTTTCAATATTTTTAACCTAACAATATGTCACTAAGGAGCTCTGGTGGCCCAGTGCCTAAGGATTTTGACTGCAAACTAGAAGGTTGATGGTTCAAACCCACCATGTGTCCACAGAAGAAAGATGGGGCAATCTACTTCCATAAGGATTTACTTCCTGGGAAACCCAGTGAGGGTTGCAATGAGTCAAAATTGATTCAATGGCAGTATTTTCTTTTTCTTACATGACACTAATCATTATTATACCTTGTATTTGTTAAGTGCTCTACATGCTTTAAAACCAATCTTACACATATTACCTTCATGGAATCCTTTCAAACAGGTACAAAAACATATGTTATTATCTCCATTTTACAGATGAAGAAACTAAAACTCAGAGACGTGGCTAAAATCCAGGCCTCATAATTTCAAGCTCAATTTTCCTTCCATGATTCCACAACTGGCAGGATTTAATTACCTTCTATAAACATGGTTAGGTGTTCAGTGAATATTTTTGAAAGGATGAATAAATGGATAATTTTCAAAAAGTTCTTGCTTTGAAGGACTTTGCCTCATGGGATTGGGCCATTTAAAAAAGGTAGAAAATTCCTGGACAGAGCAAAAATAGACATTACACTATTTGAGTTAATTGTTTCATTACAGCAATAAGAACTAACCCTATAAATATGTAATTTTTGTTTGTTTTCTTGTGGCTGTAGATTTGTTTCTACAGTATTTAGTACTGCTTATCAAATCCTACTCTACGCATTGTTGCTAACCCAGGGTGAAATTTTCAATGGTCTGCAGTAAAATGAGAACAAAGAGAGGCAACATACTGAATGCTTTATGTTATTACATTTATTCATTGTAAATTATTTTGCTTTATTCTGCCCTAATTACTTCTTTTTGTTGTTAAAATACTGTCACTTTTATGAAATTATGGTGATAATAGATCTTGGTTTGGGGTGATATGGATTAATGCATTTACTTAGGAAAATAAAAGTCAACAACCCGGTCCTGTGCCCATAATAATTTGTAAGTGTCACTAGTATATGACCTCCAAAAGTCTAGAGTCATTAGAGGAGAGCATGTGGGTGAAGAAATGATGTGTTGGTGAGCTGACTTCAACCAAAAGAACTCTGAGAACTAGGAAGAACTAGCCAAGGTCTTGGCAGAAGCTTAGTGAAGCAGATGGGAACAATATTGTTCTGGCTGGAAGACGTAATATATTGGATGAAAAATACTCAACTTATATTAAAGTAATAAAGAGGTAATTTGAACAGAGCCAAGCCATTTGATAGAACTTTGTGTGGAAACATTCATTCAGCAAAAATTTATTGATCCTCTCCCATATGACAAATATTGTGCCAGGCAATGGGGACACCACAAGGAACATGACTCAGGGTCTCATGGTCTAATCCTGCAGTAAAGTAAGGAGAGTGCAGTGATACAAGTGCACACAAAATCCCAAAGCAACCCAAGAGCAAGGCCTCCAATCCAGTCTATAGGAACCTGGCAGGCAAAGCTTTTCAGGGAGAGTGGATGGCAAGTAGTAAAACCAGAAGTAGGCAAATGTGTAGAGGAAGTAGTGACAAGTGATGAAGACTTGTCATTTGGAGACACTGGCCTGAGGAAGAAAAGGAAGAGTAAATAGGGGTAGTCTGGGATGGAAGAGAATTGGTTTGGGTTTAACTTGCTATGGCTTTTTGTTCATTGTTGTTGTTTAGTTTGGGTTGTTTGTTTTCTTAATCAGGATTGTGAGAATTGAGCATTTGTTTAAGATGAGTGGATGCAAAAAAAAAAAAAGAAAATAGGTTGAAAATTAAAGAAAGGGATGAGAAAATTGCTGAAACAGTAGTTCCAAAGAGTGGGTGGGAAGCACAAGTGAAGGGCATTCTTGGCTAAGAGGAGGATACCACCTACTCAGAGACTGAAATGAAGTAGAGGTGGTCATGGCAGTAGATAATTTGGTAAGGGAAGCTGCAATAGATCATAACTGATAGTCTTAATTTTCTTAGTGCCATGAGGACAACATACTCTGTTAAAAATGAGCACAGCTTGAGATGGATGATGTGGAAGGTTTAGGAGAAGGGAGAGGGAGAATTCAGAGAATGAATAAAAGAGCCCCACAGAGGTTAAGGAACTTAAGTTGGTAATAGCTCCTATCTGTCAAGCTATGAGATTTTCTTCAATGATAATTGGCCATCCTAGAGAGGAAAAAGAAGGTGAATAGCAGCTTTAATTCAGTGTGGAGCTTATCCCGGTTGAGGGCAATGAGAAGACAGAATACCAGAGAATTGAGTGTGTGTCAGAGAGTAATGAGTGGCTCAGCTGTGGAGGGAGAGAGTTGTGAGATCAGAAAGAGTTATTAGAGTTAAAGACATCTGAATGAAGCAGTATACATGAGGAAAAGACCATGTTGTAGTCCGGTAATGATCTTGCAATTGCAAGGTTACAGTGTGTGGGGGGGGGTTGTCTATGGAGACTTTGTCTCCAGTGGTGAAGCTATTCATAGTTGAAGTGGAGAGCGAGGGTATAAACTATGGGCCAGAGGCTTCAACAAATAAGGTGGAGAAGCAAGAGATTGGGTTGATACAGAGTTGATGGTCCCAGCTTCAAAAGAGATGGGAAACAAGGATTGGGAAACAGCAGCTCAGAGCCAAAGAATTTCTTTTCCCGTATCCTAACTCAGTGGGATATGGAAGCAAGAGAAGAGGTGTCCTAGGGAGATCTAGTTTTCCATTAAGATAACACAACGCAAAGAAATGTACTGCCGTGGAGTCGGCTCCGACTCATAGTGACTCTTCCTTGGATTTCTGAGGTAGTATCAGTACTGGATGTGCCATCCAGTCAGACCCGACTCATAGCGACCCCTCCTTGGGTTTCGAAGGCGGTATCACTACGGAAGTAGATTGCCCAACCTTCCTTCCAAGGAGTGGCTGGTGCGTTTGAACCACCAGCCTTCTGGTTAGCAGTCAAGTGCCCTAGGCACTATGCTACCAGAGCTCCTACTGTAAACTATACTGCACTAAAATGAATGCAGACCAGAAAGTGTTAATGCTTTTAGCTTTGAGCATCTCCAAATAGTGCCATGAGGCTACAATATAAATAAGATATCACGTAGTTTGGTTAGAAAATTATCTTAGCATCATTGTTAGCCTTCAATCTGTGATAATTAGCCTTGAAGATAAAGTGGGTGTCTTCACTTGTTTGATGATATTTCTAACAGAACTTCAAAGTCAGACATTTACACTATGTTGAATGTAAGTACAGCATTTTGGCTAAGAGAAGCAGTAATTATCTGGCAGTGAAGAACATAGATCTCAGGCACAGACTGCTATGATTTGAACTCCTAGTGGGCCACTTACAGTGTGGCTAACTACGGACAGTTGTTTAACCTTTCTGTGCCTTAATATCCTCATCTGTAAAATGGGATAATGTCAGTGAATCCACCACATTGTTGTGAGAATGGGCTGAGTTACCACAAACAAACCATTTGGAAAGCTGCCGGGCAACTTGTAAATGCTAAGAAAGTGTTAACTATTACTATAATCATATTTGGTGCACCACTCTCTCAAAGGTATTCTGTCTTCTATAGTTGATCTTGCTTGGCAATGTATTGGCTGTACTAGCATTGCAATTGTAATTTTGACCTAGTAACAACTGTGCCAAATTGCACAAGCAGACAGTAATATCTGGCAAGGCCTGCCTGATATTTTCACTATTAATGGAACAACTGGAACTGACTTTACTTGGCACCCAACCAAGTAATGAGTTCTTGCCATCTTTTCAGTAATATTTTTATCTCGTCTCTGTATTTTCAGTAGTCATGTATTAAATATTTGTAAATAGCAACTTATTTCTATATGAGCCATAAGTGAAATGCCTCACAGTGTGGTTAAGGACATAGGATATCTGTATGGTATGCTTGTTAATAGAGGAGACTGTTTCTGCCTGCATTTAGAAGAGACACTCAGTCTGGGTTTTGTTCATTACAGTTTTGCAATCAAGGGTCACTTATAGGTGGGGCATTGTACTGACAAGAAAACAGGAATGAACAGTATTTATGATCTAAAGGATGGCATGCATTGGTCATAAGACACTGATTTATTCATCCAGCAAATATTAGAAATATGTCTCAGGCACTGTGCTAGACCCTGGGATACAGCTTCACCCCCAGATTATCTCCAGATATTTAAATACTGACTCAGATATGTAATAAAGAAATGAGTGAGGCAATGATGTGTGAGTGGTGTTGGGAGAAGAATGTAGTCATGTAAAAAAAAAAAGGTCTTTGAACTTACTACAGCTCTGTAGGTATCTTTGTTATGAACCGAATTGGAAACTAGATTGAAATGGACAGCTATCTGTACATTCTATGGTCAACAATATTCCTGGATTGACTTAATTTGCATATGCTTATTATACATCAGTATTTTACTATTTCAAATGGGAAATGCATGCATGCATGTGCATGCACACACACACATACAGAGTCCAGAATGCTGTCATATGACTGTCTACCCAATAAAAGAAAAAAAAAAAAATATATATATATATGTTGAACCACTAACAACACCATTCTACATGAACAACATTGCCATTGTCATCTTAATTTCTAATTCCTCTTAGTTAAGCACTTCTCTCTAAATTGTTACTTGGGAATACAAAGTCTAAGATATTTTTAAAGGCATACTTTCAGGACTTTGGAATCAAAATTACTTTTTTCCCAAAAAATGAAAAAAAATATATATATATTGCATAAATGATAATGTGCCTTTAACCTCAGTTTCTTTCTTTTTTGAGAAATCATTGCAAACAGCCTCTAAAAATCTCCTTCGTTCCAGGCAAAAATGTCAATGGGCTCCATAAGCCCATTCAATCACCTTCTCTAATCATTATGATATCTCAGGCCCACCACCCTATTCCAAAGTTTAGCTCCTTCCTTAGTCTGTTGAAAATGCCATTTAAAACATTTAAAAACGAGTTATATCCGTCTGAGTAACTTCTGATACTCTCCATAATCCTTAGTCACTAATATGGCTGAAATGAGGACAAGAACTCAGTTAGTATTAGATTTCTCTGGGGGGGGGGGGGGTGAAGGGGAGGGGAGGTCCCTGAGACAAAAATTTGAATGCAAGTAGTTTATTTAGGAGGTGATCCCAGGAAGCACGGTAAAAGAATGCAGAATTGAGATCAAAAAGGGAGGACAGAAAATAAAGAGTTTGTTAATGAATGGTTTACTGCTATGGTGTGTGTTCTGGTTACTATTGCTATAAAACCACTGCTACTGGATTGACTAAAACCCACTGCCATCAAGTCCATTTCAACTCATAGTGACCTGCATTGGGTTTTGAAGGTCATAAATCTTTACAGAAGTAGATCGCCCCATCTTACTTCCGCAGAATGGCTGGTGGGTTTTAACTGCCAACCCACTGGTTAGCAGTCAAATGCCTTAAGCACTATGCCATGACTAGTGCCCCCAAAAGACATGTCCACAGAACCTCAAAATGTGATCTTATTTGGAATAAGTATATTTAGAGATGTAATTAATGAAAGGATCTCAAGATGAAATCACCCTGGATTAGAGTGGGCCTTAAAACCAGTGGCAGGTGTTCTTATAAGAAAAAAAGACATGCAGAGACATGGGGGAGAAGGCCATGTGAAGGTGGAGGCAGGGATTGGAGTTGTGATGCCAAGGTAGCTGGAACCACCAGAAGCTGGAAGAGACATGTAATTGTTCTCCTGAAGAGCCTTCACAGGAAGCAAAGCCCTGCTGACACTTTAATTTTAGACTTCTGACCTCCAGAACTGTGAGAGAATACATTTGTGCTATTTTAGGTCATCCAATTTATGATAGGAGCTCTGGTGGTGTAGTGGATAAGGCATTTAGCTGCTAACCAAAAGCTTAGTGGTTCAGACCCACCAGCCCCTCCATGGGAGAAGATGAGGCAGTCTGTTTCTGTAAAGATTTACAGACTTGGAAACCCTATGGGGCAGTTCTACTCTGTCCTATAGGGTCTCTATGAGTTGGAATCAATTCGATGCCAGTGGGTTTGATTTTTTTTTTTTTTTTATTTATGATAATTTGTTACAACAGCTCTAGGAAACTGATATTGTTGTTGTTAGTGGCCTTAGAGTCGATTCTGATTCATGGCAACCCCATGTGTCTCAGAGTGGAACTGCTCCATAGGGTTTTCAAACTGGACATTTGAGAAGGAGATGTCCAGGCCTGTCTCCCAAGGTGCTTCTGGGTGGGTGCAAACCACTATCCTTTCAGCCAGTAGAGCATTTAACAGTTTGTGCCACACAGGGTCTCCTAGGAAACTAATACACCACCCAAAAACTTAGTAGAAAACAACCATTTATTATGCTCACAGATTTAGTGAGTCAAGAGTTAGGATGGGCACAGAGGTTTCTGATGTAGCCTTAGAGGTCACACAGCCACATTCTACTGGTTACAAGCAAGTGGCAATACTGCCTTTATTCAAAGGGAGAAAAAAAATAGATATCATCTTTTAGTGGAAATAATATAAAGAATTTCCCAGCCTTTTCTTCTAAAAAAACAAAAGAAAACAAAAATCTGCACAGGATAGGCACCCCTCTCCCTTTTTCTCTGGAATCATCAAGGGAGGGAAATGAGGTAGAAAGGAAAATGAATTAGCAGATAACTGCAATATTGTATATGTATATATACACGTACACACACAGACACACCATATATAGGTGATGAGAAACAGGTGTGCAGAAGGATATGATAACTTAACTTGGTCATAAGGTTCAGAGAGGGTTGATTAGGATCAATCAGATGAGGAAAAATGAGAAGGAGATTACAAATAGAAGAAATAAGATCAGTAGCGTGGTGCGTGCAGTTTGGTGTTACCAAACTGTAATGTGAAAGGTCAAGAGTGGCAGATGAAAGTGGAAAGGCATGAAGAGTCTTGAATGTCATACTAAATAGCATGGACTTTATTTTGGATAGCAAAAAGTCATTGCAAGCGTCTAGGGGAGAGCATGAGGGCCAAAAGGAAGTATAAAAATCCATTGGTGTTGAGTTGATTTCCATTCATAGCAACCCTATAGGACAGGGTTTAACTGCCCCATAGGATTTCCAATCTACAGAAGCAGACCACAACATCTTTCTCCTGGAGAGAGGCTGGTAGATTTGAACCACTGACCTTTTGGTTAGCAGCTGAGCACTTCACCACTGTGCCACCAGGGCTCTTAAAAGGAAGTATAGGCTGACCTAAACAGAAGGCAATGAATTTGAGAAGTATATGTAGAAAATAAAATAGTTAGTACTTGGGAATTTGTTGGATGTGTAGCATATACAAAAGGGAGAAGTCTAAGCATACCATCAGGCTGTTATCTTGAATGCTTGGAGGAGTGGTGCTTCTACTGAGATGAAGAATATCAGAAAAGGAACAGGTTAGGGTGGAAATAGGTTAGGTGGCTGTAGGCTATCAGGTGCACATGTCAGCAGGCAGGTGCCTATATTAGTCTAAACTTGGGTAGAAGGCAGGGACAGCGGTACCAATTTGGGAATCATCAGCAAATAGGAAAAAGAATGATACAATTCCAGAACATTTGGAAAGATGAGAGCAGCTTTTCTGGTCCAAAAGACACAGATATAGCTAGTAATCTGAAGTTGTTCACACTTAATACCTCAATTTATTGATGATGAATAGAGTTTATCTGTTGAGAGAAGGTGGCATCCAAATACAAGGACAATTTTTATAAATGTAGTAACAGAAAGAAATAACATTCAAATACAAATTGCAACTTAGGAAAAAAGAACACAATTTGTTTTTGTGTAATCTTTATAATTGTTTCTAGTTTCACATGCTCACTCCTTGTACTCCGAATTTCTAACTCTGGGTCCCATTCACTAAATATAGGTTAAAAAACATTGCTAAGAATGTGTAGGTTCATAGTTATACTCTCAGTCCCATCGCTATTGTGTCCAATTCTTTCTGATCCACACACACATTGAATCATCACTATGCAAAACAATCATTGGCTGTTTTCAAATTTAAGCCTTCACAAATGGAAACACCTATATAAACCAGGTGGAGAGATTTTTTTCTTCTTCTTTTCCTTGAGGTTTAGTATTCACTATTCCAAAACATCCCAACAATCAGTATTCGTGCGTCAGTGAAAGAGTTTACAACAGATGATAGTTACCAGGCTGGCTCCTTATGAAAAACATCATTACATTACTTGGGTCTGAACCACAATGTATTCAGAATATTGATGCTCCAGGAAGAATTTACTTTCTAAGAGGAATTGGCAGAAGAACAGGGTGAGGACCAAGAAGGCAGGTGAACAAGCCTTTCACATAAACATATTTCCTTGTTCAGCAGATACTAACAGTATCTTCACTGTTATGTATGAATAAACAAGTTTTTAACCTGAAAAGGGGGAGTCCTCCTAATTAAAAGCATTGGAAACCGCTGCTTTAGATAATCCTAATCCATGGATAATTCCCACAACTGCCTTCAATGGCTTCAATTGCCTTCCTCAACAAAGCTTCCTTCAGAGCCCCTTACTGTGAGCCAAATGGACAGGTCTTGAGTTTTACCCCACTTAATGAAGCGTAGTAAATGACCAAAAGGCAGGTTGCTAAAAGAGAAAATGAAAGGAACCGAAGACCTGGATATTCCTAACTGGCTAATTGGCCCCTGAAAGTGCGTTGTTTGCTAATGTCTCCAGCTTCCTAACAGTGCAGGGGGTTCTCCATGGAAGACTACCTCACCAGCTGGGAGGGCACCACCAAAGTTCCTTCTTCATATGGAAACAACTGAAAGCTCTTCAGTGTAACTTTGCCTTTTAGAAGATTTGAAGAGAAAAGAAAAAACTGTTTTTACATCTTTACTGCAACATTCAACTGTTGGGATCTAGAATTGTGATCCAGAATTGAACCTGACTCACAATATCAAATAAATAAATAAATAAGATATAATGAGCTTGAAAGCCAGAAACCACAGGAAGAAGGAAAAGTCACCCAAAATCAGGTTTAATACCCAAGACGAAACTTTCAGTATCATAGCAACACACAACCAACACAATATGACAAGTTGACCATTAGTGGACAGGTTTCAACAGAGCTTTCAGAGACTAAGACAGACTAGGAAAAAAGACCTGGTAATCTTGACCTGAAAATTAGCCAATGACAACCTATGGATCATAACAGAATATTGTCTGACTCACTTGCTTTGGATATGTCATCAGGAGGAATCAGTCACTGGAGGAGGATGTCATGTTTGGTGAAGTAGAGGGCCAGCAAAGCAAGTGAGGCCCTCAATGAGACGATTGGCACAGTGGTACAAGGATGGACTCAAAACACGCGGATTGTGGGAATGACTCAGGAGGACTTTCCATTGTACATAGATTTCCATTGTACATAGGTTATCAGGAGTCAGAGGTGACAACAATAAATCAGGTCGAAAATTTTAGTGTAGGAAAACTTTCACATGTGTGATATTGCCTCCTGCCTGTTCTCACTAAAGGTGTTTACAGTAGATATTTGCATAACAATACCTTCCTAAATAGCCTTTTCTTAACTCTTACTTGAAGGCACTTCTTACCTCCTTGGATAATTTCTAAGCATTTGCTTTTAATTTGGATGAAGAGAAGTTCATAGTGTCCATACAGGGATATTGTAAATCCACAGTTTAAACTCTCACAACCCCCTTGTTGAGATGAAATATTTCCCACTAGGCATTGAGCCCTTGCAAAAATAATTTAGATGTAGAAAACCCCAGCTGTGTTTTCTTCTTTTCTCCCGCTATCTCCCTCTCTTCTCACAGATTTGTTCTCCTTTTCTCCCAACACTTTCTTTGTCCTGTCCTTCTTAGCCTCCTGAATTTGATTAGAAAAGAAAGCACAATACTACGGAAACATTTAATATTTCCATCCTGAACCCCACTCACTTGTTAAGAGAGGAAACAAACCACCTAGAGTTTATGTTAGTAACACATGTCTCCATGAATCTCCAATTTTATACAATTAGTTTATTTAACATTCAGAGTAAAGATATCCAAATTCAAATAGAAATTAGCTGTTAATAACTTTATTAACCAAAAGTTGCTAGAAATATTGCCAAGTGACTGTGACCTCCTTTTTGTCCAGCAAAATTTAAAAACATTTTAGGGAAAACAAGGTGAAGTCCACATCCCACTGCTAAAGGTCATTTTTGGGTGCCTTTGAACTTTCAGCCTTTTCTTCATCTCTGAACCTGGGTTAAGCCTCTTACTTTTTCTAAAGCTTCTATGTTATAAGGCACTACTGTGGGAAAAGAGCATGTCCAATCTGGTAAACTATACAGAGACAAGTTTCAGTTGGGGTGAAAATTCCATAGTAGACTGAAGTGTGTTCCTTTGGAAGTTTCCATAAAGGGCTAAGTGAAAAAGTCCCCCTAATCTTGTTCCCATGTGTCTACTGTGAATTTGAAGATTAAGATTATTTATGTTTAGAGAGCACTGCAGCCACTCAGATGGCTCTTCAGAGGGCAGGAGGATGAAGAGATGCACTAATGTTTATCACTGGCACCAGAACAAGCATTACAGAAATGCAAGTTCTTTGGCTTACCTCCCAAACTCTGGTTTCTATCCCTACTGACTCAAGCCACTTTGTAAGTTGTTTTGTTGTTTGAGGAGTGCAATACTCTCATCGTTACTATTCTATAGGAGCCAACATTTTAACACCCTTCTTATGGAAACCTTCCTGTTCTAATACAAAATGCTCTCTGAACCTCCTTGGATTCTCTTTTGAAGTAGGAGAACATGGCACAGGCCTGAGATTGCATATCAGTATTGTTCCCCTCTGAGGGCTGTGCCCATGGATGAGTGTGAGTATGTGTACGTCTGAGCTGGTTAGTTGTTTAGCTGGTTGCTTAGAGCATGGTATAATGTTGGCCAGGATCCTGGATTCTGTGCCGGAATATTTCACACTGAAAAAGACTGTTCTGTAGCCACAGAGCCAAGCTGTATCCCTGACTAATCAATCATTTGCCCATTATGTGCTTGTGATCAGGAGGAGAGGATGAATAACAAAAGTTGAGGCCCTAGCCTGGCTGGCCCTACTTGCCTCCCTACCTGCTTCAGTTAACCAATCTGTTACCCTCCAGTCAATTCCCACTCCTAATGACTCCTGGTGTGTCAGAGTAGAATTATCCTGTACAGCATTTTCAATGGTGAATTTTTCAGAAATAGATCGTTAGGACTTTCTTCTAAAGTGCCTCTGAGTGGACCAGAACCTCCAACTTTTCAGTTAGCAGCCACGTGTTAACCATAGGCACCACCCAGGGACTCCTTTGCCTCAGTTACCATGGCCTTTTCACTATTCTCCACACATCTATAGCAAGTCCTCTCTTCCCCCCACTCTTTCAGTCTTTAGGAATCTGTTTACATATGACAACAACCCTTGTTGGTGTTTCTTCTCAAATGACCACTAGAGGTAGTGCAAACAGTTAAGTGCTCGACTAGTAACTGAAAAGTTGGTATTTCTAATCCACCTAGAGGCAGCTTGGAAGAAAGACCTGACAACTGCTTCTGACAGTTCCCAGTCTTGAGAATCCTACAGAGCAGTTCTATTCTGCACATAGAGTGTTGCCATGAGATAGAATTGACTGGATAGCAGTGGGTTTGGTTTCACTGTGACTTTTGGGGGGGGAGTCAGGAGTGGGGGTAGGTAAACAGATATTCAAAATCCTCTTCCACAATCTCCTTTTTATATAAAACAGTTGCATATACAGAGCCTGACTTCCACAGCACACCGAACTGCATGGTTTGGTTGGGACTTTCCAGCTAGACAGCGTGTTCTGAAGGTAGAACTTGTCTTCACATGACTACACTCCTCCACACCACCCACCAGAGTACAGTGCACACAGTAGGCTCAGCAAGTACTAGTTCATCTTCTGATTGTTCCAAGGTAAACGCCTCAGAGAGCATGTACATCACTTGAGAGGAATGATGTTTATAAGCTTCCAGGAAATCTGACTGATTCCATTTGCTAAATGTGTAACCCAAGGCCATGGCTGGGCAGGATCTGCCCTGCTCAAGGGCTCCCAGCCAAAGGGACAACTAGGAGCTGAAATCCACTGTGCTGTCACATCACCACACCCTTCAGGGGAGCTGATCAACACAGAGGAAAAGATTTTTCCCTAATTTGTTTAATGGTACTGATACCTCACTGAGCAATACACTTATGGGGAAGATGTACCCAAAAGGGTGTCATTTTCCACTTTACAGAGATTTCATGTGGGTTACCACATGTGTGAGTATAACAAATGGATAAGAAAGATGATCAAAATTCATTTTGTGAGCTGATAGAGTTTAGTGTCACGTTATGCAGACTTTGTATAAATTTCCATTTTAGATTTTGGCTAAAAAAATAAAATATATTTATTCATTCATATAAATATATGTGTTAACATACACATATCTATGTGTCTATACACCATACATATGAAAGATCTGATATATGGTAAAAATGAAGATAAATGTTTATCTTAATGTTTAAGAGTATACTAAAACCAAAGGAAGTTTGATGCCATCAATTTGATTATGGTTCACGGTAACCCCATGGGTTATAGAGTAGAAATGCTCCATAGGGTTTTCTTGGCTATAAGCCTGAGTGGTGCATCAGTTAAGTGCTTGGCTGCTAACTCCAAGCTAAGTGGTTAGAACCCAGCCAGTGACTTTGTAGGAGACAGACCTGGAAGTCTGTTCCTATAGTATTATATCCAAGAAAATCCTGTGGGATAGTTCTACTCTGTCACATAGGATCACTGTGAGTCAAAATTGACAACATCTAACAACAACAAATCTTTATGAAAGCAGTGCCAGGCCTTTTTCCTAGGTACTGCTGTGTGGGTTCAAACCACTAACCTTTAGCTGAGTAGTCAAGTGCAAACCATTTACACTACCCAGGGACTTCCTAAGAGCAGGTGGTTATTGTTCTGTGTTGCTGAGCTGATTCTGACCCGTAACAATCTTATGTACAAGAGAATGAAGCACTGCCTGGTTCTGTACCATCCTCACAATCCTTACTATGTTTGAGCCCATGTGGCAGCTACTGTGTCAGTCTATCTCATTGAGGGTCTTCCTGTTTTTCACTGCCCCTCTACTTTACCAAGTGTGGTGGTGCAGTTTGTGTGTCAATTTGGCTGGGCTTGGTTGAGTGGCTGAGCAGCTGAATGTAGTATTCCCCATGGTAAGATTGGTAATTAACTCCATGGTGGAATCTACCGGGAGCAGCTGAGTAGCTGCTTTGGGTATGTGGTCTGCTTCCCATATAAGAGAAACAGCTTTGGGAATGGTCTCTAGCTTGTGGCATGCTTGAACTCTGCATGTAGCTGTATCGTTGTTCAGCAGCCTGCCATGCTTTGCTGATCTTGGGACTTTCAATGGACTTGAATTAATGGCCTGCCATGTGGTTTGGTAACATCAGAACTGTACATTTTAACTTGTCAACCTTGGGCTTGTCAGTCTCAGCAGCTAGCAGCTGTCTGAGTGAAGAAAAGCTTCTGGCTTCAGTGGGCTGGGAGCAGGAGGCAGAGCTGAAACCTAAGGTTGAGGGGCTTTTACCCAGCCCCTAGAGCCTGGCACTTTGAATATGGACTTAAAGCCTCAAAAATTGTAAGATAATAAATTCCTGTTTGTTAAAGTCATCCCATTTGTGGTATATTCCTGTCAGAGTGGTACTGAGGTAACCAGAACACCAAGCATGATCTCCTTCTCCAGGACTGGTCCCTTCTGACAACATGACCAAAGTGCAACAGACAAAGTCTGGTCATTCTCGTTTCTAAGGAGCATTTCAACTGTACTTCCTCCAAGATAGATTTGTTTGTTCTCCTAGCAATCGATGGCACATTCAATATCCTTTGCTAACACCACAATTCAAATGCATAGTCAATAAAACACAGGTAAACATCTTGCTTTCAACTAAGATCCATATGACATTAGCAATGATACCCTTTATTCCATGTCCTCTTCTGAATCTAGCTTGAATTTCTGGCAGTTCCCTTATGATGTATAGCTGCTACTGTTGTTGAATTATCTTCAGCAAAATTTTACTTACATGTGATATTAATAATATTGTTAGTTAATATCCATATTCTGTTAGATCACTTTTCTATGGAATGGGCACAAATATGGATCTCTTTGAGCTCTCCATTAATTATTAACTTATTCCAAAGTCTGTCAGAATGATGCTTATAACTGTTCATCCATCCATTCATTCTTTCTTTCTTTCTTTCAAAAATGTCATAGGACCATAATATCTAAAGACAATCAGTTATGACGCAGAATGAGATGTGAGACTTTCTATGCTCTGCTTAGAATATACTACTCATACTTCTCCAATGTAGTCAGAAAGCTCCTCAAAATACTGGGAAGACTGGGCAGCAGAAAGCTTTATCCTCTCCTTGCATAAGAATCATCTGTTTATCCACCCATGGATCATTGTGCATGGTTTTGCCCACTGCACTGCTGGTCCTTGAAGGGAAGCAAGGACATCTATATAAGAATAATTGTTTTAATATAATCTGAATAGATTAGAGCTATAAGGGACATTGAAGCCATATAAGCCATTTATATCTTCATTTCACAAAGAGAAAACTGAAATTTGCAAAGATTTGTATCTCATGTCTTACCTTAAAAAGGCTAAATTATTTTCAGGACAAACTATATTCACTCTTACCCCTAACTCCTAGAAGCCAGAAACATCTATCTATAGGTTTGTTTTTCTAGCATCTGAATGTACAGATGAACAAATCCTTTTAGGCACACATGATCTCATAATATTGATTTTTTTATATTTACTTCAATAAACTCATAATAAAAAGTTATAATTATTACCCTATACATCATGTATCTTAAATACTCCAATTTATTCTTTTGCATTCATCTGTGAAGCAAGTACAGAAATATTTACCTGTCTCAGACTTGCAATAGGAATATTGTAAGGCTTTAATGTATTTTCTTAAATCTAATTATCTATTACTTTAATATATTCAAAAGCATTACTATTGTCTTTTGTTCATCGTAGTCATTAATGTGGGTGATTTTCTATGAATATGGATAAAACAACTGTATAACAAGATTGGCAGGCTAATTAGTGGGTTAAGGATTTTAAGTTTCAAATCTGTTTGTCACATTACTTACAAAGAGGAAAAGGTAGAATCTTGTAATCACATCTCCCATTAGTTAAGGTGCAATAATGCCATTCACTGACATCAGACAATGACTTGGACTAAGATCGTTAAAAAGAATTAGACTAATAAATCTAACCCCTGAGATTTACAGAAAATCAAGAATCTGTCAAAAGTGTTGGAAAACTAAATGAGACTTTAAGTCTGTATCAAAGGAAAGATTTATACCTTTCTTGATCTTGCAACATACTATACTGCCAAAAAACTGTAATAGATAACTGCCTTCAGCATTCTTTTAATCCTTAAGTAAGTGATTTCTTATTTTTAAATGTTTTACATTCCACAGAGTATATTTCAGATTTGTCATAAATGAATTATGAAGAAATTCAAAAGTGATCTCTGTGCTAACTTCAGAAAACTGATAATATCTTAAGTGTCAGGTTTTTTGTTTTGTTTTTTTCTGTTTTCCTGATTTCACTTTGTCCTCTACTGCTTCTTCCCACTTCTTTTATTAGTATTTTGAATAATAAATAGCACAAGTTCTAGTCTTCAAACAGTCCTTCTGAAAACAGATATCAGCTATTTATGTCCTTTCTCTTCCATTTTTCCTTAATGCATATATTTTTAAAATTGTTAGAAATTAAAAGTCACCAAGATTGGATGTGTATGGGACAATTTGTCCAAATTAACCACTGTGGCCTGGTAGGAGCTGATGAGCTTTCTCACTCCGTTTCTTAGGAAATATCCCCCAGAAGAGTGATTTCTGGGGGAAGAGTTAATTATATTATCTTCCACCTCAAAAAAATCTCTAGTTATCCTGTGGATTATTATTAAGTTTAATTTGAGAGGATCTTTCCTTCAATGTCTCATCTATTTCCTTTGTACAAGAATATTGACACAAATTAGCACCAGAATTATATGCAGATTTAGAAATCACACACTGAAGAAATTTGTCATTTCTGAGAGGATGAAAAAAATTTAACAGAGTTAGAGAATTCTGAATGCAAAAATTTCCTTTTAGCCTTAAACCTTGAGGAGAATGCCATACATTCCCTCTGCATTTTTCCCTTGTACATCCCAAATAGATAAAATGTACCCAGCTTTTAGTTGTTACTATCTTATTTTGTGAATATAAATAAAGATCACCTTGGCCCTTGGCCCATTAAACAACACTCCACAGTGCAAAAGACATTAGCTACTTCCTTTTCATCTATAATACTGGAAGAAAAAATAAAGTATACCTGCTCCATTATTTGTCTCTCACCAAGACTTCCACTACTAATTGGATATACTAGAAAAAATGCAAGAAAGTACAAATATGTTTTCATTGTTAACTAAGTAATAGGTTAAGGTGGGAGGGGGGACAGCCCCCAGGCAGCAGGGAGCAGCAGACAGGGATGGCGGCTGGAAAAGGTAAGGCGGGTGGGGGACAGACCCTGGCAGCAGGGAGCAGCAGAAGACGGCCAGCAGGAACAGGTAGGGGGTAACCCAGGAAGTGAATGGAGTGATTGGAACAGCTAAGGGAGGTGAAATTGTCTGTCGGTTTGTCGTACTGTGGTGGCTTATGTGTTGCTGTGAGGCCGGAGGCTGTGCCAGCAGGGGTGCACATGGTAGACCAGTTTTGGTGGAGCTTCCAGACGGAGACAGACTCAGAAAAAGGAATAGGCCATCCACTTCTCAAAGAATTGACCAGTGAAAACCGTATGAATAGTAGTGAAATACTTTCTGATATGTTACTGGAAAATTTTATGAATAGCCCTGAAACATTGACTGGTACAGTGCTGGAATATGAGCCCCTTAGGTCAGAAGGCACTCAAAATATGACTGGGAAAAAGCTGCATCATTAGAGTAGAGCCTACCTTAATGATATGGGTAAAGTAGGGCTTCAGGGCCTCCATTTGCTGAAGTGGCATGACTCAGCATGAGAAGAAACAGCTGCAAATATCCATTGATAATCAGAACATGGATTGTACAAAGTATGAATCTAGAAAAATTGGAAGGTGTCAAAAATGAAATGGAATGCATAAAGATTGTTATCCTAGGCATTAGTGAGCTGAAATGAACCAGTTTGGGTCATTTTGAATCAGATAACCATACGATCTACTATGCCACTGGAAATGACAAATTGAAGAGGAATGGAGTGGCATTCATCGTCACAAAGAATGTTTCAAGATCTAGCTTGAAGTACAATGCTGTCAGTGATAGAATAATATCCATATGCCTAGTATAGAGCCTAAGGCATTTGACTGCTAACCAGAAGGCTGGTAGTTCAAATGCACAAGCCACTTCTCAGAAGGAAGGTTGAGCAATATACTTCCATAGAGATACTGCCTCAGAAATCCAAGGAGGAGTTGCTATGAGTCAAATCGACTTGACAACAGTGAGTTTGGTTTTGGTTTACAAGGAAAGCCAGTTAATACTACTATTATTCAAATTTATGCACCAACCACCAAAGCCAAAGATGAGGAAATTGAAGATTTTACCAATTTCTGCAGTCTGAAATTGACCAAACATGCAATCAAGATGTACTGATTATCACTAGTGACTGGAATGCAAAAGTTGGAAACAAAGAAAAATCACCGGTAGCTGGAAAATTTGGCCTTGGAGATAGAAATAATGCTGAAGAATGCGTGATAGAATTTTGCAAGACCAACACCTTATTCATTGCAAATACCTTTTGTCAACAACACAAATGACAGCTGTACGTGTGGACTTTGCCAGATGGAGTACACAGGAATCAGTTTGACTACATCTGTGGCAAGAGGTGATGGAAAAGCTCAATATCTTCTGCCAAAACAAGGCCAGGAGCTGATTGTGGAACAGACCATCAATTGCTCATATGCAAGTTGCAGTTGATGTTGAAGACAATTAAAACAAGTCCACAAGAGCCAAAATATTACCTTGCTTATATCCCTCCTGAATTTAGAGACCATCTAAAGAATAGATTTGATGCACTGAACACCAGTGACCCAAAAGCAGAAGAATAGTGGGATGACATTAAGAACATCATCCATGAAGAAAGAAAAAGGTCATTAAAAAGACAGGAAAGGAATAAAAGACCAAAATGAATGTCAGAAGAGACTCTGAAACTTCCCCTTGAACAGAGAGTAGTTAAAGCAAATGGAAGAAATGACAAGATAAAAGAGTTGAACAGAAAGTTTCAAAGAGCAGCTCGAGAAGACAAAGTCAGTTATTATACTGAAATGTGCAAAGACATGGAGTTGGAAAGCCAAAAGGGAAGAACATGCTCAGCATTTCTCAAGCTGAAAGAACTGTAGAGGAAATTTAAGCCTCAAGTTGCAATACTGAAAGATTTTATGGGCAATATATTGAATGATGCAGGAAACATTAAAAGAAGATGGAAAGAATACACAGAGGCACTGTATCAAAAAGAATTGGTTGATGTTCATCCATTTCAGGAGGTGGAATATGATCAAGAACCTATGGTATTGAAGGAAGAAGTGGAAGCTGCACTGAAGGAAATGGTGAAAAACAAGGCTCCAGGAATTGACGGAATACCCATTGAGATGTTTCAACAGATGCTGAACTACAGGCTCTCACTCAGCTATGCCAAGAGATTTGGAAGACAGCTACCTGGCCAACTGACTGGAAAAGATCCATATTTGTATCCATTCCAAACAAAAGTGATCCCTCAGAATGTGGAAATAATAGAACAATATCATTAACATTGCACACAAGTAACATCTTACTGAAGATAATTCAAAAACGGTTGCAGCAGTATATTGACAGAGAACTTCCAGAAATGCAAGCTGGATTCAGAAGAGGACATGGAATGAGAGATATCATTGCTGATGTCAGATGGATCTTGACCCAAAGCAAAGAATACCAGAAAGATATTTACTTGTGTTTTATTGACTATACAAAGCCATTTGCTTGTGTGGATCATAACAAATTATGGTTAACATGGAGAAGAATGGGAATTCCAGAACACTTAATTGTGCTCATGAGGAACTTGTACATAGACCAGGAGGCTGTTGTTCAAACAGAACAAGGGGATGCTGCATGGTTTAAAATCAAGGAGAGATTGTATCAGGGTTATATCCTTTCACCATACTTATTCAATCTGTATGCTGAAGAAATAATCAGAGAAGGTAGACTGTATGAAGAAGAATGGCATCAGGTTTGGAGGAAGACTCATTAACAACCTGCGTTATGCAGATGTCACAACTTCGCTTGCTGAAAGTGAGGATGACTTGAAGCACTTACTGATGAAGACTGAAGACTACAGTCTGCAGTATGGATTACACCTCAATATAAAGAAAACAAAATCCTCACAATGGTACCAATAAGCAGCATCTTGATAAATGGAGAAAAGATTGACATTGTGAAAGACTTCATATTACTTGGTTCTACACTCAACACCAATAGAAGCAGCAGTCAAGATATTAGATGTCTTATAGCATTGGGCAAATCTGTTACAAAGGACCTCTATCAAGTACTGAAGAGCAAAGATGTTTCTTTGAAGACTGAGGAGTGCTTCACACAAGCCATGGTGTTTTCAGTCATCTCATATTCATGTGAGAGCTGGACAATGAAAAAGGAAGACCAAAGAAGAGTTGATGCCTTTGAGTTGTGTGTTGGAGAAGAATACTGAAAATACCATGGACTGCTAACAGAACTAACAAATCTGCCCTTGAAGAAGTGTAGCCGGAATGCTCCTTGGAAGTGAGAATGGCCAAACTTAGTCTCACGTAGTTTGGTCATGTTGTAAGAAGGGACCATTCCTTGGAGAAGGATATCATCCTTGGCAAATTGGAGGGACAATGAAAAACGGGAAGGCCCTCAACAAGATGGATTGACACAGTGGCTGCAACAGTGGGCTCAAGTGTGGTGGGGATCGTGGGGCTGGCGCAGGGCCAGGTAGTGTTTCATTCTGCTGTGCTCGAGGTCACTATGAGTCGGAGATGACTTGATGGCACCTAACAACAACAACAAATTAAGTAAGTGGAACCTAATCTGTTAAAAATAACCAAAGATAACAATTATCAGAAATAAACTGGTTGTTACTAAAATGCATCATAAACCATTATATATCTTTTCGATGCTCTAAGCAACTTGATTTTCCTTTGGAGAAACATTTGGCTGATATGACATAGCAGATGTTAAACATACACAAATTACTTTGCTTTTATTACAGCTCTTTCTATTGCAGTAAATTTGCTAGACTTTGCCTTTTTAAATTAATGTATTCTGGTAATTGGTGCTTTGAGTGTGACACATACCATGATTACATTTTGTCCTACCTAAATAGTACAAATAATTCAGAGTGCTTCCAGACAGCAGTCTCAGCAGCTGGATCATGAAGGTCACGCTCCTAACACTGCCATTGAGGGTTTGGAGGAGCAGGCCACCCAGCTGGCTTTGCCCTTAGTGATGGCCTATCTATGATAGCCTTGCCTGATTGCCTGATGAGCCCATGGCCTCTGCTCAGAACTTTATATTTTAGCCTCTGTATTACAGGTTCAAATCAACTTTCAGAAACTTAAAATTTATAAAGGCAGCTATGTTATAGGACAGTGAGCATGGGCTTTGGAGTAACTAAGAGTTGTGTTCACATTCTGTCTTGGCTGTTGAATAAGTATAACCTAGACAAGGTACCAAGAGCCATAGTGGTTCAGTGGTACACTTCTTGCCTTCCATATGAGAGACGCAGGTTTGATTCCTGGCCTATGCACCTCATACACAGCCATCACCTATCTGTCAGTGGGGGTTTGTATGTTGCTTTGACACTGAATAGGTTTCAGTAGAGCTTCCAGTCTGAGACAGAGTAGGAAGAAAGGTCTGGCAATCTACTTCCAAAAATCAGCCATTGAAAACCCTACAGATCACAAGGGTCCAATTTGCAACCGATCGTGGGGACATTACAGGACTGGGTAGCATTTCATTCCATTGTGCATAGGGTCACCATGAGACAGGGGCTGATGATGGCAGCTAACGACAACAGGCAAGAAACTTTTCTGAATCTCAGTTTTGTTGTTTACCTCAAAAATAGGCACAGTAATATCTGATTTTTAGACTGATGATGAGGCTTAAATGAGACAAAAAAAAAATAAGACTAGACAGGCAAGGCTAGTCAGAGCCATAGGCCCCAGGATTCACACTTGACTATCCATACCTATACTCAAGAGTCTCAAAATATTTTCTGATTTGGCTTCTTTTAAAATAACATTATTTACAAATCAGTTGTTTTGGTTTTAGTTTTTTAAGACAAATCTCTCCTTTCTTTGCCACGATCCCATGCCAAAATAATTTCCACAAAAATTCAGCTTTGCAGCATTCGTGTGCCTTGTCTGATTCAGTATGGGTTCAAAATGTAATCCATGAAACTCTCCAGTGTTATTTTGCACAAATATATCTTACATGCTCCACCATTTTACTGTAAGTGCAATCTAAGAGAGAGAATTCAAAAAAGGGACCACCAAGCATATAATATCAAAAGGGCAGTGTTTGCTCAGTAATGAAGCACAGAAGGCAGGAAGAGATAGGAAAGAAGAACGAGTGGAAATAGTAAACACAGAGAGGAAGTGAGAAGAATGTTGTCAAATTGTGGGGATTGCAATGAATGTCACAAAGCAAAATGTGTATGAATTTTTAAATAGACAACCAATTTGCTCTGTAATCTTTTACCCAAATTGTAATAAAAAGTAAAAAAGGGTTGGGGGAAGAAAAGATGTTCTACATCTTAGTTTGGTGAGTAGTGTCTGGGGTCTTAAAAGCTTGTGAGTGGCCATCTTGGCCATCTAAGACACTATTGGTCTCTTCATTTGGAACAAAAGAGAATGAAAGAAATGAAAGACTCAGAGAAACAGCTAGTTCACAGGTCTAATAGCCTACATTAACCACAGCCTCATCTAGCCTGAGACCGGAAGAACGAGATAGTGACCAGCTATCACCACTGACGAGGGACACAATAGAAGGTCCCAGATAGAAAGGGAGAAAAATATAAAGCAAAAAATTCCTTAAAAAGGTCACACTTACTGGACCAATAGAGACTAGAGGAAGCCCTGAGACTATCACCCTAAAATACCCTTGGAACTTGGAACTGAAGCCACTCCTGGTGGTCACATTTCATCCAGATAATAGATTGAATTATTAAATAAACAATATCACCTATGAATACTGTGTTCCCTTCAAAAATTTTTTTAAAAAAGGAACCAAACAAAAGTATTCTGCCACTTAACACATGTTCTCCTGGTAGACTCCTTGGCTGTAAGATAGTATTACTAAGAAGCAGTTTTCCTTCTTATTAATATTTTTTTTCAGATTTCTATATATACAGAACTTTTGTTCATAGGCTAAATGTGTTGTCAAGTTAAGTGCGTAACCAAAATACAGGCACTAATTAAAGTGGATTTCAGGACACTAATCAGAATTAGTGAACTTGGGACCCTTATGTAAACAGGAAGTAGGCTGAAAATAGACCACTCCTAAATTAGCCCGCTACATGCGAAATGTGTTTTTTGAACCTACATTTGTTTTCAACTAATGAAAGTGGGACTAGTATCTAGTTTAGAGTTAATTACATGCTGTTACCAGTTTTTTTGACTACACATACATTGTACAAAAAATAACTACAGTATTATCCAAGGCTTTAACTGGTATACATCCCTTATTTAAAAAAAGAAGAAAGAAGAAACATTTGTTTGTTATGGCTTGTGAGTGGTTGAGACTTTTGAGGGATCCAGTGTTACTATGTTAGCTCCAGAGAAAGCCTCACAAAAACTGACAGAATTCATTTCCCTGCAACCAGATCCTCAACTCAAGAGTCTCTTGCTCTAAGAATTTATGGCATATGAAGGTTGTATTTATTTAATACCAAATAGCTGGATGAAAATGAACAATTCAGGCGTGTCCCAGTATTAAAACAACGTGTTGACAAAATATCCAGATGACAGGCCAAATTGTTCCACTTTCATTTGCGTGTTTAAATATTTTATTGAAACTGAAGGAATGTGATAGAAGATAAGGTACATATTGATTGTGAGATTTAGAAAGTTTACTTGAAATTCCCATGGAGTGCATTCTTATTCTCTAGAAATGTCTGTCTATGTAATATGTACACGAGAGGAATAAAACATTAAGAATAATATTCAGGCTTCAAATATCTTATTTTATAAGAAGAAATTAACTCTAAGGAAGTAAGGAAACATATTTATACTGGAAATTCATTGAAATTTCTTTCAGGTAAATATAGAAGTGTGGCCAAGGATTGTGAACAAATATAAACATGGAGTTAATACAAGCACTATAAGGTGCCCGGTGGCACAATAGTTAAGCACTCAGTTGATAACCGAAAGGTCAGTGGTTTGACCCTATCAGCCACTCCACAGGAGAAAAGACTTGGCAATGTGCTCCTGCAAAGATTACTATTGTGTACTGTCAACTCGATTTGGACCCATAGCTACCCTATAGGACAGAGTAGAATGGCTGGTGGGTTCAAACTGCTCATCGTTCAGTTAGCAGCCAAACACTTTAACCACGTGTGTCACCAGGCACAACCTTGTAAAGATTACAGCCTAGAAAATCCTATAGGGAAGTTCTACTCTGTTCTATAGGGTTATGATGAGTCAGAATTGTACACAACAACCATAAGAATATAAACAATGGAATTATAAAACATCTGTTTAGCAGTAGTCAAATGTGAATAAATATTATCTGTCTTAATAGTTCATTTCATTCAGTAAGCCATTATTTCTTCCAGAAATATTGTCACTCTTTCAGGGGAAGCAAGCAAACAAAATCAAATCAGTAGATGTTTATTTCTTTTGGATTTGAAAAAAATAATAGTAAAGTTATACCTCTCACAGAAGAATATATAGTGATATAAGTAGCTATTTGTAAGAATTCTATCTGATGCAATACAGTTTTATATGCATGTACTAATTTGTATCCAAATTTAAAATTCCATAAGTTATAAGAAAAACATCAGTCTCTTTCAACTGCCAGAGCAACATTAATGTCACTTGAAATGAATGTGGGTTGTTGGGAAACATCGCTTCAGCCATGACTCTCTTCTCACTTTTAGACACTAATTGAATCATCAGTTTGGAATGGCAAAGAACTAAGAATGACCATATAGTTGCTCTCTGTGTGTGGCTGAGTATAGAGGAAGGTAATCTGAAGCCTGTCCCCACATATTACCCCCTGCTCCAGTTACAGTGTTCTTGGCTGAAGATACTATACTCCCCCACTCTCTAAGCCTGGCCATTCCCTCTTGTGATTTTTTTTTTTTTTTTTTTTTGCCACTGACCCCATACTGTGTCAGCTGCAGACACCAGTGGACCAGTGGCCTAGTGAAATGAGGCTACCTCCTTATTTAGAACAATTACCACTTTGACCTAAGAACCAAGAGCCCAAGAAGGCCATTGTGATAGTGGTCGAATTAAAAAAGATAAACACAGAGGCCAAATTTGATGTGCCTGCTATGCAGGGATTCCTGGATTACTTGTGTATTCCAGTTCAAAAACTAGAAACAACTGTTAAAAAAAAAAAATCCCCCCCCGAGAGTTCTTTTGTAAAGGAAATACAACCAAGTATATCTACGTATGGGAGCTCTGGTGGCGTAGTGCCTAAGGCACTTTACTGCTAATCAGAAGGCTGGCAGTTCAAACCCACCAGTCACTCCTCAGAAGGAAGGTTGAGCAATCTACTTCTGTAGTGATATAGCCTCGGAAACCCAAAGAAGGGTCACTGTGAGTCTGATCCAACTCAACTGCGGTGCGCTTGGTTTAGTTATATCTACATAGAAGAAATTATGATTCAAAATTTTAGAGAACTTTCAAGGTGAAGATTTAAAAGTGCCTTTCACAATTAGAGGACAGGACATTTTGAAACTGCTCAGAGTGATATGCCCCATACGGTATGCTGCATGACCTTGGACAAGTCTTGTCTTAGTCTCTTCTTTTATTAAATGAGAGGATTAGACAAGATAATTGCTGCAGTATCCACTAATTCTAGCAATCTGTGACTTGAAGTGCACAAGATTATGAAAATCATGGACCAATAAAGTGAATAGAGTTTCAACTCTTTGCTTATCTATACTTTCTAACTTTTCTGCAAGGAACCTGTATTCCTCTTGTAAATAAAGAAACAATGATTGATTTACAATTTTTTTAATTTAAATAGGGATATACTGTATTTGCTGATAATCCTATACATAGAAAACCCAAACGACCCACCAAAAAAACTACTGGAACTAATTGAGAGATTTAGTGTAGTGGCAGGACACAAGATCAACATCCAAAAATCAGTTGGATTCCTCTATACCAGCAAAGGGATTTCTGAAAAGGAAATAAGGAAATCTATACCATTTACAATAGCTTCCAAAAAAACCTAAAATACTTGGGAATAAACCTCACTAGAGACACAAAACATTTGTACAAAGAAAACTACAAAACACTACTTCAAGAAACCATAAGAGATCTATGTAAATAGAAGAACGTACCATGCTCATGGATAAGAAGATTAAGCATTCTGAAAATATCAGTACTACCCACAGAAATCTATACATTCTATGTAATCCAAATCCAGATCCCAGCAACATTCTTTAAGGATATGGAAAAAACAATCACTAACTTTATATGGAAAGGAAAGAGACCTCGGATGAGCAAAGAACTATTGAAGAAGAACAAAGTAGGAAGTCTCACACTCCTAATCTCAAAACCTACTACACAGCCACAGGAGTCAAAACTGCCTGGTACTGGTACAATGACAGAGACATAGACCAGTGGAGCAGGTTTGAGAACCCAGAAATAGATCCATTGACCTATGGTCAACTGATTTTTGACAAAGGGGTGAACTCCATTAAATGGGGAAGAGATGGTCTCTTTAACAAATGGTGCTGGCAAAACTGGATATCCAGTTTTGAAACACCATACACAAAAACTAACTCTAGATGGATCGAAGTCTTAAATGTGAAACCTAAAACTATAAAGTTCCTCAAGGAAAAAACAGGGGCAAATTTAGGGGTCCTAATTTATGGCATAAATACACTGTCAAGCATAATCCAAAATGCACAAACAGCAGAAGATAAAGTTGATGAATGGGACCTCCTAAAAATTAATTTTTTATGTGCTTCCAAACACTTTTCCAAAAGAGTCAAAAGAGAACCTACAGAATGGGAAAAAATAATTCAGCAACAACATATCTAACAAGGGACTTGTCTCTAAAATTTATAAAAAACTCCAACACCTCACCACCAAAAACACAACCAATCCAATTAAAAAATGGGCAGAAGACATGAATAGACACTTCACCAAAGAGGATATTCAGGTGGCCAACAAACAAATCAAGAGATGTTCCCAGTCATTAGCCATTAGAGAGATGCAAATCAAAACAATAATGAGATACCATCTAGCCCCAGCACTAATAGCAAAGTTCATCAAGGCAGAAAATAAAATGCTGGTGAGGATGTGGAGAGATTGGGACTCTCATATACTGTTGATGGGACTGTCGATTGATACAACCACTGTAGAAAGCAGTATGGTGATTCCTTAAAAAGTTGAATTTAGAACTACCATTTGATCCAGCAATCCCATTAAAGAAAAAAAAAAAAAAACTCATTGCCGTCAAGTCGGATCTGACTCATAGCGACCCCTTCTTAGGTTTCTGAGGTGGTATCACTATGGAAGTAGATTGCCCATTCTTCCTTCTGAGGAATGGCTGGTGGCTTTGAATTGCCAGTCTTCTGGTTAGCAGTCAAATGCCTTAGGCACTACACCACAAGAGCTCCCAGCAATCCCATTATTAGGGATACATCCTAAAGAAGTGAGAGCCAGGACAAGAACAGATATATACACACACATTCATCGCAGCACTATTTACAATAGCAAAAAGATGGAAACAACCTAGGTGCCCATCAACAGAACAATGTATAACAAAACTATGGTACATGCACACAATGGGATACTATGCAACCCTAAACAATAATGTAGAATCTACAAAACATTGCATAACGTGGATGAACTTAGAGGGCATTATGCTGAGTGAAATAAGTCAATCACAGAAGGACAAATACTGTATTAGTCCACTATTATAAAAAGTCAAGGAAAGGTTTGTGTGTGGAAGGAAATTTTCTTTGTTGGTTACCAGGGGTGGGAGGGGAGGGGAAGAAACACTGCAAAAATGAAAAAAACAAAAAGAATAAAAATATAAAAAATACGTATGTATATTTGCATATAACCAGCTGCCATTGAATTGATTCTGCCATAGAGTAACCTCTTGTGTGTCAGACTAGAACTGTTCTCTGTAGGGTTTTCAGTGGCTGATATTTCAGAAGTAGGCTGCCAGGTCTTTCTTCTGAGGGTCTGTTGGGCATACGCAAACCACCAACATTTCAGTTAGCAGCCAAGCCTATTAACTATTGGCAACATACAAAATCTCCATAAGGATGTGAACCCTCACTTAACAACTGAGAACACAGAAGAGAAAGAAGGTCAAATGATTTGCCTAAATGTAGACAGTGGTCAGTGGTAAACCTAGGATCCTAATCAAATGCTTTTGACTCCAGTGTTAGTGTTTTTGATGACACATGCAAAACATTACATGTAAAATGACAGTTATCTCTATCAGTTAGCAAGAATAAAAAACACTTCATGTGATTTTTTTTTTCTTCTATCAGATGAATTTTTCTTTCTTCTCCCTGTTATTAGCCACATGTTGGTGCCAAAGACCTGCTATTTCTTCTCTGTGCCACAAGCCAAGTGGCAAATGCTTAAAACCCTTTGGCATGATGTTTCTTGGCAGAGTAATCCTGAAAATTTCTGTGATCAAGTCTATTGCTGGAGAAATAAACATATATATATATTTAATTGCCATCAATTTGATTACTACTCATGGTGACCTCATTTGTGCAGAATAGAACTATGCTCCATAGAGTTTTAGAGGCTGTGACCTTTTGGAGGCAGATTACAAGGCCCACCTTCCTAGGTGCCTCTGGATGGGTTTGAACCACCAGTATTTCAGCTAGTAGTCGAGCACTTAAATGTTGATACCACCAGGGACTATACAGAGAGGGAAGGAGAGGGAGCCCTCCTGGCACACTGGTTAAGTGCTCAGCTGCTAACTGAAAGGTCAACAGTTCAAACCCACCAGCCAGTCTGTGGGAGAAAGATGTGTCAGTCTGCTTCTGTAAAGATTACAGCCTTGGAAATCCTATGGGGGCATTTCTACTCTGTCCTATAGGATTGCTATGAGTTGAGTTGACTCGTTGGCAGCAGGTTTTATATGTGTGTGTGTTTTGTATGTGTGCACATACACAGAGAAAAAGATAAAACTTTATAACAAAATATTAACAATTGCTGAATCTAGGTGAAGCGTCTATGGAGGTTCATGGTACTGTGTTTACAACCTTTCAAAAGTTTGAAAGCTTTTCCATAAGAAATCATAGGGAAAAAATTAAACTGAGATATTATTTCACCTTTCTAATTAGCACTGACATTTAAAATGATAACATCCTGAGAGGCAACAGACATACTGAGACATTTGTTCCTTCTATGGAGAAATAGACAGTATTGTTTATCAAATCACAAATGTACGCAGCCTCTGACCCACCAATTCTACCTCTGTGAATTTCTTATTAATAAATTTTTCAAATGTGCCGTGTGATGTATGAGGTTATTCATTACAGGAAAAAAAAAAAAACAGCTAGAAATAACTTGTAAATTCATTAAAAAGGAAGTGCTAAATGATAGTACATCCATACAAAAGAGTATCATGCAGCTATAAAAATTAATGAGGAAACTTTTTATGTGTTAGCTAGAATAACTTTCAAGTTATATTAATAAGGGAGGAAGGTATTGGAGGAACAAGGTGTGTACTACTTTTTGTGTAAAATTGGTAAAAATACACATGTATTTGCTTATAATTTGTATATAATATCACATAAAGAATATGTAAAAATTTCATAACATTGAAGGTCTCCAGGAAAGGGTACCAGGGAAACAAGAGTACACTTTTTACCGTATGTATTTGGTATCTTTTGAAATTTTAATTTAGGTGAATGCAAACTATGATAAATTTAAATTTAAAATAAAATGAATGTATATATAAAAAAAGTCTGTTTCTGGAACGAAGTCACTGTTACATAGACTCTTGGCAGCCCATCTTCCCTCAGCTCCCCACGTGTCAAATCCTAAAAGATGAGGAGTGACATCAACTCTCTTAGATGAACTGCAACCTAATCTTGCTTTGACATTTATTTTCTAAATTTCACAGTATCATAAGACAATGATTTTTGAGGGTTTTTTTTTTTAATGCAATAACCTAGGAAAAGCATATTGCTGCAGGAGTCTCCCAAGGTGTTCTTGACTCTTGGCTGCAACCTTTTTTACTTGCTCTCTGTTCACACCAGCAGAAATTGAACATAGTATTTATGAAGTTATCCTATAATCACTATTTACTGACTGGGAGTACAAGAAATGGTTTATTGGCTAGTATTAGTAAAACATCAAAGTCCTTTCTTAGAAAGCAGTGCCGTTTCCCCCTGTTTGGTGTGCATGAAATCAATGAACCTAATAAAGTCGGAAAGGCTCATTAGGAAGAGCCACAAAGTTCCTGGTGTCCTTTATGAGCAAGCAGCCACCACAGAAGAGATCAAAGCCTCCGCCAGTGGTGTCTGTACATCTGTTTTCTTTTTATCCAATGTGTTATTTGGTTAGTTGTTTGAGAACATCAAAGCTTTTGGCCATTAACTTCTTTGGTCCACATGGGATGAAATTCATTTTACTGATCCATCTGGCCTAAGATGTAAATGTTTCTGATAACTGCAGGTAACCAATTTGAATGAAACAAATGCTTTCAGGATTTATCATCAGTTTTTAGAGGCCAAATTGTCTTCGTCATTGTGGAGGTAGAGAAGTTACTAGCTTGTGCATCTTGTGAAGTCATCATTTCCTTGAGGAAATGTCATGTAAAATTTGTTGTTGTTGCTGTTAAGTGCTATCAAGTTGGTTCTGACCCACAGCGACCCTCTGGACAACAGAATGAAACACTGCCCAGTCCCACACCAACCTCACAATCATTGCTATGTGTGCGCTCATTGTTGTAGCCACTTTGTCAGTCTACATCATTGACGGTCTTCCTCTTTTCCGCTGACCCTCTACTCTGACAAGCATGACGTCCTTCTCCAGGGACTGGTACCTCCTGATAATAAGTCTAAAGTCCGTGAGATGAAGTCTTATCATCCTTGTTTCCAAGGAGCATTCTGGCTGTACTTTTTGCAAGAGAGATTTGTTCGTTTTTCTGACAGTCCATGGTCAATATTCTTTGCCAACACCACAATCTATTCTTCTGCAATATTCCTTATTCATTGTCCAACTTTCACAAGCAAATGAGGCAATTGAAAAGATAATGGCTTGGGTCAGGTGCACTTTTGTCTTCAAAGTGACATGTACATCTTCAATATTTTAAAGAGGTCTTTTGCAGCAGATTTGCCCAGTGCAATATGTTGATTTCTTAACTGCTGACTCCATGGGCTTTGATTATGGATCCAAATAAAATGAAAGAAATCCTTGACGTCAATCCTTTCTACATCTATCATGATGTTGCTTATTGGTCCAGTTGTAAGAAATTTTGTTTTCTGTATGTTGAGCTATGATCCATGCTGAAGGCTATAATTTTGATATTTATTAATAAGTGTCCCAAGTCCTCTTTGCTTTCAGTAAGCCAGGTTGTATCATCTGCATATTGCAGATTTTAGTGAGTCATCCTCCAATCCTGATGCCGTGATCTTCTTCATATAGTCCAGCTTCTTGGATTATTTGCTCAGCATACAAACTGAATAAGTATGGTGAAAGGATATAATCCTGATGTACACCTTTCTCGACTTTTAAACCACCAGTATCCCCTTGTTCTATTTGAGTGACTGCCTCTTGGTCTATGTACAGGTTCCTCATGAGCACAATTAAGTGTTCTGGAATTCCTGTTCTTTGCAATGTTATCCATAATTTGTTATGACCCACACAGTTGACTACATTTTCATAGTCAGTAAAAGACAGGTAAACATCTTTCTGGTATTCTCTGTTTTCAGCCAAGATCCATCTGACATCAATAATGATATCGTTCATTCCACATGCCCTTCTGAGTCTGGCTTGAATTTCTGGCAGTTCCGTTATTGTACTGCTGCAACTGTTTTTGAACTATCTTCAGCAAAATTTTGCTTGCAAATGATCTTAATGATACAACATTTAGAATCCAGGGAGGAAAAAAAAAAAAAGAAAGAAAGAAAACGTGGACCTCTCCTCCCTCTCTGTCTGTCTCATAACAACTTCTTTGAGATCCAATTCACATACCATACTACTCACCCATTTAGAGTGTATAATTCAATGGTGTTTAGTATTTTCACTGATTTGTGGAATTCTAAAACATTTTCATCACAACAAAAAAAAATCCTGTAGTCCTCCACTTCCTCCAACCTCCCTAAACAAACAAACAAACAAAAAACAAAAAACTCACTACAGTCGAGTCGGATCCGACTCATAGTGACCTTCCCTTGGGTTTCTGAGGCAGTATCACTACAGAAGTAGATCACCCAACCTTCCTTCCAAGGGGTGGGTGGTGGATTTGAACCACCAACCTTCTGATTAGCAGTCAAATGCCTTAAGCACTGCACCACCAGAGCTCTCCCCATCCCAGTCCTAGGCAACTACTAATGTACTTTTTGTCTCTATGGATTTGCCCACTCTGAACACTTCTTATAAATGAAATCATACAAATGGGGTTCTTTCTGACTAGCTTCTTTCACTCAGTGTAATGTTTTCAAGGTTCATCTATGTTGTAGCACATGTCAGTGCTTCATTTTTTTATTGCCAAATAATATTCCATTATATTATAGACCAAGGAGCTCCAGTGGTGCAATGCCTAAAGCATTTGGCTGCTAACCAGAGGTTGATGGCTAAAACCCACTCCATGGAAGAAAAAGATAGGGCAATCTACTTCTGTAAAGATTTACTGCCTCAGAAACCCAGTGGGGGTCATCAACAAGATGGCAATGAGTTTGTGGTTTTTTTTGTTTTTTTTTTTTGTATGATAGATCGCATTTTATTTGTTTTCACTATTGGGCTATTATGAATACTAATGCTATGAACATTTATGTACAAGCTTTTGTGTGGACATATATTTTCATTTCTATCAAGTGATGAAATTTCTAGTAGTAAAATTGCTGGAGCATGTATTAACTCTGATTTAACCTTTTGAGGAACTATCAGACAATATCTGTATCATTTCACATTCCCCGCAAGAATATATGCGGGATCCAGTTTCTCCACATGTTTGCAAACACTTGTTATTGCCTTTTTAAATGATAACCATCCCAGTGAGTGTGAAGTGGTATCTCATTGTGGTTTTGATTTGCAGTTCCCTGATGGCTAATGATGTTAAGTATCTTTTCATGTGCTTATTGCCCTTTGTACATCTTCTTTGGAGACACATCTATCTAGATTCTTTCTCATTTCTCAATTGGATTGTCTCTTATGATTGAGTTGTGAAGTTCTTTGTATTTCCTAGATACAATTCCTTTATCAGATATATGATTTGCAAACTCCCTTTCATTTCATTTACATGCTCCCTGGTAATTGTGTATTTCCTGTTTCCACAAATAGAAAACTTCTTTTAAAAAACTCATGAGTCATAATAGAGGAAATAAAGCATATTTCAGAAACCATTCCTTGCCAAATACACACCCTTTCCCTCCCCACCCCCCCCAAAAAAAACTAATAATAATATTGGAACAAGAATTTGGTAATTAAATTTACCATGACCAATTCAATTTGTTCCAACAATAATAATTATTCACCCTTGTATATGAGTTTACAAAGTACTTTGGCATGTATAAGCTCTTGTAATCTTCCTAACTGCTCTGTGAAATATTATAATTATTCTGTTTTACTAATGAAAACTGGGAGGGGGCATACTCGTGAAGTACCTCTTTATAGTTAAGACTAAGTCCAGCCCAAACACCAGCTATATAAATGCCAAAATATTCAGGCCAGAGTTCATGCAATAAAACATAAAATCCCTCAGACAAATTTTTGTGTAAAATGATTTTTTTTCTTTCTTTCTTTTTTTTTTTTTTTTAAATTTATCCATTTGTATGTGATTCCAAACAGTGAGATGAGAAGTAAAATGTAGCCATAAACTGCCCATAGTTATAGGACCACACATCCAAAAAACTTAATTTATCTTAATTATCTTGTAACACAGAGGTTTGTCCCCCTGAGAAGATGCATTGGAGTTATGGAGCTCAGTTAAGAATCACAGAGTCTGTGTGTCTTGTATTATTATATAAGAGTGATGCATATGCTCAAGAAAACAATACTCACAGCTTGTGCCACTAACTTACTGTGCAGCAGTAGGCAAATCAGAAACTCTCGGAACCTCAGCTTCAGCATCTGGGAAGTCCTAAGCCTGGCGTCACAGGTTTGCAGGTTCCTGCAGCACGATCTCTGTGATGATCTGGATTAAGGTTTAAATAAAATGAAGGGCAATTTCTGCTCAAATTTTCTGTAAACCTACAAATGTTCTTAAAAAAAAAGTCTATTGATTGAAAAAGAAAAAATTAGGAGCATAGAGGTGATATGACCTTTAGGTATTTGAGTGGTGGGGGAAGGAGCAATTCTTGCTAGCTAATTACCAGCAAGATCACTTTTGTTATTAAAGCAAGAAGGGAATTCAGATTAAGTTTAGCAGTCAGTCCCTTCCCCCACCTTAGTCTAACTTCAACCAAACCCACTGCTATTGAGTCGATGCCAACTCATAGGAACCTACATTGGGTTTCCAAGGCAGTAAATCTTTAGGGAAGTAGATTGCCCCATCTTCCTTCCATGGAGCAGCTGGTGGCTTTGAACTGCCAGCCTTCTGGTTAGCAGTCAAATGCCTTAGGCACTGTGCCACCAGAGCTCATTTACCTTAGTCTATAAGACTAATATTGAACTATTTCTCATATATGCCCAATTTTTTGCCTAAATTTTTTGTGGAGATTAGCCATCACACAATATTTGTCCAAGGTGTTTCCAATTTAGTCTATACCCAAGAGCTCTCCTTTGATTCGAAGCACCTGAAGAAAGCTCACACCCAATCAAGTCTATATCCAGGACAATCTACTAAAGCAGACCAGAGTCTTCTCTCAGATCAAAGTCTGGGTCTTTTTCAGGGCTCCCAAAGCTACTAAGAGATGGAGTGACGCAAAGTTAACTAAGTGATAGAAAATCAGAATAGCCTTTGATCCCTATGTGAAGAAAAATGTTTCCTGAAATAAAATTGAAGTTACTTGGTCAGACCACCATACAGAATATGGTATATACAGAAGACTCTGGAAAATCCAGGCAATCCATATCCCTATGACTGCCAGGAGATGGCATGAGCCCCCAAAGGGCAAACTTGTTGTTATCAGTGGCCGTGGAGTTGATTCTGAAACATGGCAACCCCATGTGCATAGAGAAGAAATTCTCCACAGGATTTTCAAAGTTATAACCTTTAGGAAGCAGGTCACCAGGCCTTTCTTCTGAAGCACATCTGGGTGCACTGCAAACAACACTTTTCAGCTACTACTCGAGAACTTAACCATTTGTGCCATCCAGGGACTGAATAGTGTCCTGGAAACAGAAGTTCAGACTTCCAGAATTCAAGTCTGACTGCAAACTAGCCATGTGCTCCTCCACTCTGGGGAAGGGTAACTGCATTCTAAGTCAGTTTTAGTTAGCCTACCCAAAGGTGCCTTGGAAGATTGCCTGGCCATCCACTTCCAAAAATTTGGTCTTGAAAACCCTATGAAGCAGTTTTACTCTGCACATATCAGGTTGCCATGAGTCTGAAGTGACTGCACAGCAGCTAACAATAACAACATAAGCATTTATTAGATCTCTATGGATAATAAATCATTATACAAATATGTTTTTATTACTCATTATCATGTATGCAGCACTAATTTCTGTATATCTTTATCTAAACTATTACACAGCTGAATATGAAATCAAATGTGAAAATACCTCTCATTTCCTTAGAAACTTTAAAATGTAAATTCAAAATGATACTAACATACAATTGTTCAACTTAAATTGATTAGTAATTAAAAGAGAGTATTTTTCAATTGTGGATAAAAAGAAAATATGTACTATGTACTGTTTTTACCAAAGTCGACTCTAGCACACAGGGCCCACCCCTTCCCTGTGCTACACTTTTCAATTAAAATTCTTAGCCCCTTCTGACAAGTGGTGAGGTTAGAAATACCTATGCAGGAGGAAGGGAGGAAATGAGATGTTTGTCCTCCCTAGTTGTAGGTGCCCGTCAGGTTGGTCACATTCCTTGCTAAACTCAGACAAATCTCTTGACTTTTCCTGTTGGGGAAATCTTCAATTGTAACTGTGATGATTACATAGGTTGGAGTGCCAGGAGAATGAGCCCCTTTGAAAACATTCTGGGACTACTTCAGCAATCCAAGGAAAACTTGGTCTCAGTCAAGAGCCACTTTTTACAAAGAAATATGACTTTGTTCAGGGAAGAACTCCCATCTTTACACAAGAATACCAGCTTCCTATTTAAAAATAACAAGGGGGTATAGAAGGAGCAGACGTTTCCGCCATACACAACAGACTTTGATCAGTTCAGATTAAGTGGCTGGGGCTCCTCAAGAATTCTTAAGATTGGCCTTTCATTTCCTGAGAAAGATAGGTAAACTCATTGAAAAACTAGCAAAGAGAAGAATGACTAAAGCCCTAAACCAAAAGCCCATCCGTCATAACACCCTAGACAATTCAGTATTTGGGTGGGTGGGGGTGGGGCAGGGGTAGAGGAGAGAATGAGTTAGTTGTTACATTACTTGATGCATAACACTATTCTGGAATGAGTACTTTCTTGCCTTTGACACTGGGATGTGTAGCTTTGGCAGAAGTAGTAGAAAGAGAAAATCTGTATGTACTCACTCCTGTGGCTACAGAGCTAGCCCTTACTGTGCACACTGTCCTATGCCAATACTGCTTTATCTACTACACCACCAGAGCTCCTTGTGGTAATATTGGGGAGCTAGGAAGTACTGTTTAGAAAGAATTAGCTTCTTGAGGAAGGATGTGGGCAGTACAGGAAAAACAAATCAGAATTTCCCAGAATAGAATTCACCTTTGGCCAATCCTTTAAAACTCTCCACCCCATATTTGAGTCCCATCAGAGAGTGATATACATGTCAAAACCTGTCTAATCCTGCCCTTGCCCATAAATAATTGTATTTTTCTGAAATTAATGTCACTGGCATTTGCAGCCCTCAGATACTCCTTCAGCTCTTAAGCCCTTAATAAACAGACGACTGCACTATTTGTTCTTAATTTGCCAACAATTGTACATTCCTCCGACAGGCAACAATCAAAAAATTCCTTAACTATGGAAGTTCAATGGCCATTTATTTCATGGACAAACTCTTCCGAACAACAAGACTTAGATCTGTTCATAGGCAGTGGGATCTTCTGGAAAGCAGACTTGGTATACTTTGCATGACTCAAGCAACCAGCATCTTCACTGTTTTCTTAAAAGCCTTATGATTATTTTATACAACAAACAAACTTAATTTATTTTACTTCTCTGAAGATTTTTTGAGTAAATGGAATTGACTTGATGGCAATGAGTTTGGTTTGGTTTTTGGAGTGAGTGACTAATTCTTACTCTGTTCACCTGGATCTAGGTAACCTTGTACAATTAAAAGACGTTTTCAGCAAAAAAAAAAAAAAAAAGGAAAAGAAAAATTATGTGTGTCAGATATTTTATAAACCTTCAGAGCCTGTAGTCATTCCAAAAATTACATAATCTGTTCACAGAAATTCCAGGTAAAATAGATCCAAAAAGACAGAGCTTCTCAAACATAATCTATTTTTCTTTTTATTAGCGTTGGTTTCAGACATTCTTCACATTTTTAGGAAATCTTTTGATTTGTTTCTGTTTTACTGTGTAATGTAAAACTTTCCACCTTTCATTAAAATGTATTAACCACTGACTAAAAAATTAAAAGCAATATAAGAGTAGGAATAGTTGAAACCGTTTTAAAGACTTGAAAGTTAAAATAAATTTATCAAATTATAATGCTGTAATTTCATACATACATATTCCTAACAGACCAATAAAATAGAGTGTTTGTTGTTTATTGGAAATTGACATTCCAGTGGCGTTACCCAACCGAATAATTTTTTTTTTTAAATTTCCTGTGCAAAACTGTGTACAAAGGAATGTTTTTATACCAATTAATATTGATAGTTTGTTTTAGAACACTAAGTTAAACTAAAAATTGGTTTCATGTCTTCTATTTTTGCTATACTTAATGAATATCATTGGCGGTCAATTTTTTTTCTAACGTTTTTAAACCTGTTCCATTTCAGAATAATAAGGAGATGACCAAAAATACATATAACACAAAAGAACAAGGCTTCACAGTAAACAGGTTATTGTATTATTTAAAATGAGCATTTAAACTTCTTCAGTGAAAGCATAGCTAGAATATGTGTAAACATGCTGCACAGATGCTGCATAAGATTTTAGATGCCAGCTGACAAACGTGGTGGGGAAAGCACAGATAGTTTTAGCCTTATGGGCCAGGGAATTTTTTTTTTAAGCTCCTATTATGTGCACTGCTCTGTATTAAATAATTTACTTAAAATGTTTCACACTATCCTTTAGCAAGGATATAGGGTTACTGTCCCCATTTTGCAAAGAAACTGAGCCATACATATTTTTAAATATTGCAGAAAGTCACTCAAGTAGTAACTGATAGAACTAGAATTTCAACCAGGGTGTGTTGATTCCAAATTCTGACCTCCTCTCATTACAACAGATAAAAAAGATTTAGTACCTAGAAATGAGTCCAGTGGAGTTTAATGGTAGACTTCCTGCTTTTCATATTGGAGACCTGGGTTTGATTCTGGCCAATGCACTGCAAACACAGCCACCACTGCTCTGTCAATTCAGGTTTGTGTGTTGCTACAGTGCAAAACCCACCAGCCACTCCTTGGAAGGGACGTTGGGCAATCTACTTCCGTAGTGATACCGCCTTGGAAACCCAAGGAGGGGTCGCTATGAGTTGGGGCCAACTCAACGGCACATAACAACAACAACAACATGGTGCAAAACAGTTTTCAGTGGAGTTTCCAGACTAAGACAGAGTAGGAAGAAAGGTTTGATGATCTACTTCCAAAAATTGGCCGACGAAAACTCTCTGCATCACAACAGTCTGATCCTTTTGTACATGGGGTCGCCATGGGCCGAGGACCAATCCCACAGCAGTTAATAACAATAATAGTACCTAGAAACAGAGTAGGGTGGAGGAGCAGTATCACAGGAAAGCATGCAGTGGAAACTGGGGGAAAATGATGATGAGAAACAAGAATTCTGGAATTACCAGCTGGTGCATAGACTTGGGAAACATTTTTGAAATTTTACAGTTAAGCCTGCAAAATTAGGCAGATAGAATTTGAGAACTTCTGATGAAGGAACAATCATCTGGCAAAGTCTGAGGGGAAAAGAATAATTTTAAAAAATGTAATGTCTTACTTATCTTTTAAAGCATTTATTTAATCTATATAAAACATCGTCAGCGAATACACTCAGTGAAATATTTATATGGAATGTAATTTTACATTCTCAAAACACTTTTAGTGTAATAGCTCAAAACTCAATATAGGATAATCTACACTAACCACATTTTAAGTTTCATTTTTGTACCATAGTTAGAAGGTATTTAAATGTGGAGTATCCTTTATCTCTTTTCTTATTTATGATAGCCAGGGTTAAGTGATTAGGAGATTTAAGTAAAGATATGATTTTGAGAGTGGACCTCTGTTTCTTGATATATAAAACTCCCTGTGATATAGACCACCACTTGATACCATGAACACCAAAGCTTGCCAAGTAAACATGGATTAATGAACATAATCGTCAGTGTCTACTTTCTTTGTTGTCTCATAGAAGAGGCTGTTGTGAGCTACTTACAGGTCATCCCCTGGCTCATGGAGGCCCCGTGGTCCATAGAACAAACCACTGCTTGGTTGCAATTTGGACAATTGTGATCCATAGAATTTTCATTAGCTGATTTTCAGAAACAGAACACTAGGCCTGTTTTCCAGCCTGTCTTAATCTAGAAGCTCTGCTGAAAGCTACTCAGCATCCCAGCAACACACAGGCATCCAGGTGGGTGGTGGAGATACATAAGGTGCGTTGGCCAGGAAGTGAACAAGGGTCGCTTGCATGGCAAGTGAGAACTCTTCCACTGAACTAGCACTGCCCTCAATCTTAGGAGTTGAATTTAACTTCTCACTTGGCAAGACTTTCCTTCACATGAAGAAATGTAACACCTTTGGAAGTCATTTTTCTCCTTGAGTAAAATGGGTCTGTAAGTGAGGATCCTGGTTTGCCAGCCAGTTTTTGAGGCTTCTTCCCATCTTGATGTCTCTATTTGGGGGTGCTGCCAGCAGCAATCATCCAGGTCAATGGTCCTTAACATCCCTGTGGACAGGCTGATGAGTTTGTTTAGTTTGTAGGGAAACCTGCAAAAGGTCATTACTTTAGTTTAGGGCTGAGAAAACCCAATGACTTTAAAGTGGCTTCAAACTGAAGGCTGAAAAGATAGTCCCTTCACCTTATTGTGCACAGGAGTAACTTCTACTACTCCCTTGGCAGAAGTGTATGCCATAAAGTTTAAAATGCAATCACCTCACACTTCTGTGGGGCTGCATGTCGTCACTCAGCCGGCAGCCTGTCTTGCTGACATTCTCAGCTGTGCAAGCATGGCTGTCACTGGGCCTCCCTGCAGTGCACAGAATCCTGCCTCTGAAGCTGTTGAACCAATGGCCATGTGGACCATCAGCAAGCCCTGTTTCAAGCTCTGTATGTTTCAGGTTGCATTTTAATGCTAGAATAAATCAAAGGTGAATCACATACACTTAGTACCCAAAGCCAGATGTATGAATTCACTCAGGATACAGAAAAAATAAATATGCCTGTGTATCCCCACCACTGTCCTCGACAGGAACACAGAATTTGTGAATCAAGTATTAACAAAAATTGATGAACTGTGAGTGATCCTGAGGAGTTTTTGTTCTCTTCGTAAAGGTTGATAATAAGAAAATAATACCTGATAACAGGATACGGAGAATACACAGTCCTATTTTACCTGCTCATGGATTGATATTTAACAGTTTAGGAGCTTTTTGTTTTCTAGGGAGAATATACTTACTCTTTAAAGCACTTTTTGCCTGGATCAACAGTATAGACTATAAAGTGACTTTTCTTAGCAATGTTATTATGTAATAAAACTCTCTGTGATATAGATTACTGCTTGGCTACTGATACAGACTACCTGACCACTGCTCACCCCCACAAGCTGTTCTTCTCAGGTCTCCATCTTTATCCAGACCACTCTTTTCCTTCTTTGCTGCAAATTCAGATTCTTCATTTCCTGTGTACTCAGAAAGCCACGTTTTTCAAAAAGTTCTCACTCACCCCAAGAACCAGAGTCACCTATTCAATTTGAAACCAACCTTCTGGTTGATAGCATTTTAGTTTTTCTGTTTGTTTATTTGTTTAGTTGTTTCATCTATGTACATCTTATCTCTACAAATAGAGGGGAACTCACCCAAGGGAGGATACTTAGCTCTTTTATGTTTCCTATTGGAGCTCTGGTAGCATAGTGGCTAAGGCACTTGACTGCTCACCAGATGGCTGGCGGTTCAAACCCATCAGCCACTCCTCGGAAGGAAGGTTGGGCAATCCTACTTCCGTAGTGAGACTGCCTCGGAAACCCAAGGAGGGGTCGCTATGAGTCAGGGCTGACTCGACGGCACATAACAACAACAACATTGGAGCTCTAGGAGCTCTGGTAGCATAGTGGCTAAAAGCACTTGACTGCTAACCAGATGGCTGGCGGTTCAAACCCACCAGCCACTCCTCGGAAGGAAGGTTGGGCAATCCTACTTCCGTAGTGATACTGCCTCGGAAACCCAAGGAGGGGTCGCTATGAGTCGGGCCGAGTCGATGGCACATAACAACAACAACATTGGAGCTCTGGTGGTATAGTGCCTAAGGCATTTGACTGCTAACCAATAGGCTGGCAGTTCAAACCCACCAGTCACTCCTCAGAAGGAAGGTTGGGCAATGTACCTCCATAGAGATACGGCCTCCGAAACCCAAGGAGGGGTCAATATGAGTTGAATCGACGCGACAGCAGTGAGTTTGGGTTTTTTTTTTTGTGTGTGTGTGTGTGTATTTTGTATCAGGGAGGCTGCTATGTATCCTACAATGTATGAGACAGCCCATTTTCTCCCCCAATTCAGCTCAAAATGTCAGTAGTGCTGAGGTTAAGAACGCTGGACAAAACTGATGCTAAGGGAACTATTTTAGAGAAAGAAGAGGCAAGTAACTCTGTGCTAAAGCTCTTAGAGAGGGCTTTCTGAAGAAAGAGGGCTTTGAGCAAGTTGGGAGCACTGGCAAGTTCAGCTGGATAAAGGGGATGGGTCACAGTGGACATGAGAGCTTTAGCAGATGGGGAGAAGTATGGCCAATGATAAGACCTGAAAATGGACTTGAGACATGTAGAGAAAAGAGTACGTCATGAAAAGAAACAGTGACTAAGGACATCATTTGGAATTCAGGAGAACTGGATTCTAGACCTGGTTCTTCCACTTGGCAGCTGGATGGCTCTGAAGAAATCATTTGACCTTTCTGAAATTTAGTGTAGCCCTTTCTCAAGTGGAGATAATTTTAACAACCTTGCCTTATTCTAAGTTTGTTCTGGGTATCAAATAAGACCCTGTGTGTAAAAACAACTTTATAATTGAGAAAATAAAGTGTTGTTAATTTTATCATTGTGGTTGCTACCAAGGTGAATTGGTTCTGAGTGTGAGGTCCTTGAAAGCTTGGCAAGGAAAGGAGATTGAGCCTAATGGGATCATCTGGAGCAGGAAAGCAATCAGGGGAGGTGATGCTGTGGAAGGCACACTTTGACACAGTGTGCAGGAAAGATGGGAGCAAAGAGAGAGTGTAGTTAGGAAAATCATCCAGGAAATCTTTGAAGGGAAATGGCATCAGTGGATGAGAGCATGAAGGCAGTAAGACAGAGAGAAGACAGCTGTGGGGAGGCCCTGCCCTGTCATTGCCCATATGGACTGCACATGTGCTACCTGGCAAGTAGTATACTGACTCCAGCAGCTCTTCTGGGGGCACGTTAGAGAATGAATTATGACCCTTTTGTAGAGGTGGGCAGAAAAAGAGGCGGATTACTCCACAAACTTGTCCACTACTCCTATGTGATGAGATAGAATATAAGTGGAAAAAGTGTGTGCTTTCTAAGATTGAATTTTCAATACTTTATAGATAATATAGAACTCTAAGAAAACAAGGATTTTGAATTTCCTAGAATTATACTAATGTGTCTTAGGAACTCTGGTAACATAGTGCCCAAGGCACTTGACTGCTAACCAGAATGCTGGCGGTTCAAACCCACCAGCCACTCCTCGGAAGGAAGGTTGGGCAATCTACTTCCGTAGTGATACCGCCTTGGAAACCCAAGGAAGGGTCGCTATGAGTCAGGTCCAACTGGATGGCACATAACAACAACAACAACAAATAAAGTGTCTTGGTTATATAGTGCTGCTATAACAGAAATAACACAAGTGGGTAGCTTTAACAAACAGAAATTTACTCTCTCACTGTTTAGGAGGCTGGAAGTCCAAATTCAGGGTGCCAGCTGTAGGGAAGTCTTTATCTATCTGTCAGGGGGAAAGACCTTGTCTCCTTTAACTTCTGTGGGCCCAGCGTTCCTTGGAGGACTAGGCACTCAGGTTATTCTCTCTATCTTCTGGTTCTAGGAGGTTCTCTGTGCAGCGACCTCAGTACAACATAGGATCAGGACTGTGACCTGAGTAAGGGTATTGCATTCCACCCTTATTCCCTTACAACTGATTGGCATATCATAGCAGATCACATCATGAGGGATGATTATATCATTACATAACTGCCAAGCCACAGAGAGTCATGACTCACCCAGGTTGACACATATTTTGGGAAGACACAAATCCATGACAAATGGTAATATTTTTAAGAGCATCCATATATATTGAGATGTATTTTATAGCTCTTTGAGGTTTATTTTTTCCTAATGTGATCCTCAGAAGGAAGGTTGGGCATACTTCTGTAGTGATACTGCCCCAGAAACCCAAGGAGGGGTTGCTATGAGTTGGATGCGATCCCATGGCAGTGAGTTTGGGTTTTTTTGGTTTTACTGTGATATTTAAGTTCAAATTCTCCTAACTTGGTACTAAAGGAAGAAAATTTCCCATTTAATTAAAATATTTTCTTATTTAAGAAACTTTGGAAATGAGAATGGAAAGAATGTAGAACATAGGCTCCACTAGCATTTAAGCTTCATGAAGGCAGGTAGTTGAGGCAATTTTATTCACTTCTGTATCCCTGGTGCTTAGAACAGTGCCTACCACATGGTAGTTGTTACCTGCTGTGGAGTCAGCCCAAAGACCCTAAACCCATGGTGACTCTATGTGTTACAGAGTAGAACTGCTCCATAGAGTTTTCTTGGTCTTTCTTCTGCAGAGCTGCTGGGTGGATTAAAGTGGTAGTACTCAATAAATATTTGTTGAATGGATCAGGTAATTAAATAACAAGAGGCATATGTTGTTGGTGCACTCTTCCTAGATGGTGATAGTTGTGTGATTGAACAATGGCTGTGTTTCTTTTGTGGTGTTAGTATGACATCTGACCTCCAGTCATAGCCAAGGCTGTTATCAAAGCAGTCTTACTTTAGCCCCATCTATTGTCACTCATTCATTGTCACAAGCACTCAAATCAAGCTTTTTTTCCTCTCCTCTTTTACTTTCTCTGAAGCCCAGCAGTGGTGAATCAGTAAAGTTAGAAGTGGACAAAGATAAGAGCACAAAGGGATCAAATTTTCCCCCTTCGGAAGTGGCAATTGGTTTGTTTCCTTACACCTTTCCCCAAGAGTGGCCTTTCCATGTTCCTATAGAAGAAAACATGGTCCAGACGGGTGTGTGCCTGGCAGGACTGCTGCATTCCAATCTTTGCTACTACAGACCTAAGAACGCTTGTTAAGACTTGGCAGTATGCCAGTTCTACCAACTAGAGAAGCCTGAAGCACCAACAAGCATCACAGGCCAATGACCATATTTCACAATTTAGGGCTTAAAGGGAACACCGAACAAAATGAACAGAAGAGTTTCTTGAAAGCCTGCTAACAGAGTCTTGAAAATTACTAGAATGGGTTCCCTAAAGAACTATTAAGACAATGTAAGTGAACTACATTGATCATTTCAGGATGCCTTCTTTAGTTAGAAGGAGGTTTGGTGGCACTATGGTTAAGCACTTGGCTGCTAACCAAAGAGTTGGTGGTTCAAAGCTACCCAGTGGCTCCACAAGAAAAAAACCTAGCAAACAGCTTCTGTAAAGACTACAGCCTAAAAAATCCCCTATGGAGCAATTCTGTTCTGTCACATGTTGCCCTTATGAGTCTAGATCAACTTCATGGCACCCTTTGTTAGCAAAAAAAAAAAAAAGAGTGGCTGCTGGTGGATTTGAACCGCCAGCCTTCCAACCTTCTGGTTAGCAGTCAAATGCCTTAGGCAGGAGCTTCATTTTCATCTTTTTCGTTCTCTTTGGCTATTCTGAGGATTCCCTACCCATTAATGTTTCCTCACTTTTTATATCAGCTTGCAAGTTCTTCTTTGTGATACTGAAAATCTTATTTGGGGGAGGAAAAAAAACTGCCTAGGCATATTTTATTCAAAACATGTCTTCTAAAAAAATAAATTTTTTAAAAAAATATTATTTATTCTGCAATATATCAAGCTACCAAATTCTTATAAAACATTGGTTTGAGATTGTCTTGCACAATCAACACCTTACTGCAGACATGGCAAAGGCTCCTAAAAAGTAAAATTTCATTACTGAACTGGAGTCAAGGAGGGAAAAGATTCTTTGGGGTTTCTTTTCACTGGAAATTGAAGCATCTCCAATTTTATATTTGATTCATAGCAGAGACCAATATAATGTTAGCTTTTTTTTTTTTTTTTTACTGTTATGTCCTTTAAAAATGTATTTATTAAACATCATCTCTTTGGATTTTAAGCCAATAATTTTCCCAAGTTTTTATTACTTATATATGTTTTCTGAAAATCTGAAGAGTTCTTAAATGCAGTGTGACATCCTTCTTCAATCTTGATATAGAAGTTTAGAAATGTATGTTGTTGCTTCTACATATTTCAGGGAAATAAGGTATAACAGGGAGCTCTGATGGCTTAGTGTCTAAGGCACTTGACTGCTAACCAGAAGGCTGGAGGTTCAAACCCACCAGCCACTCCTCAGAAGGAAGATTGGACAATCTAGTAGTGATACTGCCTCAGAAACCCAAGGAGGGGTCAATATATATATGTATAGATGTTAACAATGTCCTTTGAGGTGTGCAGTACACAACTTGTGGCATAAGCTAACACAACATAAGCAGTGGGATGGATGGGTGTACATGCATGTATGTGTGGTCACCTTGCTTTCTTCTCCTGAGCTGCATACAGCCAATAATAATTCCTGGAAATCTGCTTTCTCAGTACTTATAAATTCATTATTGGAATATTCTTAATGTTGATATTATTACACAGTTTTTATTGAAAGACTTTCACCTTGTCATCGAGTGAGATTAAAAAGATGAGCAATAAATTATTATTAGTTTTAAATGCCCACTACATTAAACATCTCTTGAAACTGAAAGATTGCAAAAGAAAGTAGGTGTAAGACACTTTTTTAATCTATGCTATGGCAAATAGAAAAATACATCAAATAAAAATTCAAATGGTGCCCTTGAATAAGTCACACTTGAATTAGGTCTAATATGCAAAGTTCAAAACTAGAAACAAACATTTAGTCAAACGGAAAACATTTCTGGACTTCTGGCTTTCATACCTGCCTGCCTCTCGAGCTGTTATATGGTGATATTGAAAACACTTCACGTATCATGGAGATAATACGAGGATTAAAGGCATGTTTGAAGTTCTTGGAACTATTCTGAGAAAGCTACTCTAGAAAGCACAGGCAATGTCAATAATACTGTGCAGTCCATCTTATAAGCTGGCAATCATTCTTCATCCATTTCATCTTTCTCCGTTTTATGGCATTAAAATATTACAATTATCATTTTCTAAATTAGTCTTCTTTTGCAAAATGAATACCAAAAACAATATAATAACCTCATAAGCCAGGACATGCCGAAGATACAATTGAAGGAAATGAGGAAATAAGAATTTATTCAATCATTCATGCATATCAAGCATTGTGCTAGGCTCTAGAGACACAGCAATAAACAATGCAGACAATCCCTGCTCTCATGGAACTTAGAGTTCAATGGAGGAAAAGCAGTTATTGAACGTTCCAAGGAAAAGTAGGGTGCTATTGAATTGTGCATTAATCAAACCAAACCTGTTGCCTTCACATTGGTTCCAACTCATGACTACATCACAGGTACTGAATAGAACTGTTCCACAGGATTTTCTTGCCTGTAATCTTTATTAAAGCAGATCACAAGGCCTTTCTTACCCAGTGCCACTGGGTGAGTTTGAACCACCACTCTTTAGCTTAATAATTGAATGCAAACCATTTGTGTCATTCTGTGCATTAACAGAGGAGTGATCTAAATTAGTCTTGGCAAGGGTCAGGGAAGCGACAAGGGTAGGGGCATCTGCAGAAGCTTGGAAGGCCACCATGGCTGGTTGTCTTTAATATAACACATGCCATTTCTACTGCTCTTTACCAGAAATCTTTATAATATTAACTCAGATTCTTTGTAGAACATTTACAAATGGGTACTACAGTTTATTTAAATTGAAATCAATTACTTGTCTATCAGACATAGTACCAACTGTTCATATAAATGACTTTTCATATGAATGTTCATATGAATGATTTTATGTTTAAGTTCTAGTTGTGATGTATTTAACTCCATTGTTGCTCATTTTTGTTTCTCAACATACAATATGCAATTTTTGCTAAAATTCCATTCTGGAATTCTGACATGCTATACATAGGGTTATTTTCTCAGCCAGGAATTAATATGAGTTTAGAACCCAAAACCCAACCCCACTGACATTGAGTCAATTCTGACTCATAGCAACCCACACTGAGTTTCTAAGGCTAGAGAAGTACATTGCCTCATCTTCTTCCTCCAGAGTGGTTGGTAAGTTTAAACTCCCAACCTTCTGGTTAGTAGCCAACCCATTACACCACCAAACAAAAAAAAAAAAAAAAAACACTGCATCAAGTTGATTCTGACTCATAGTGACCCCCTTTCGGTTTTCGAGGCAGTAAATCTTTACAGAAGTAGGTTGCCCAGTCTTCCTTGAGCGGCTGGTGGCTTTGAACTGCCTGCCTTCTGGTTAGCAATCTGATGCCTTAGGCATTATGCCACCAGAGCTCCTTAATATGGATTCAGAAGAAGGCCTCTATTCCCTGTTTAGAGAGTTTCTTTTCTTCTCTCTCTCTCTCTGTCTCTCTCTTTGTCTCTCTCTCTCTCTTTTTCTTTTTACTACTGATTACTTTTTATTTCTGTCTTACAGTTATCATGCTTAAGAAATAATTTCAATTTTAAGAAATTTGACATTTTCCCTACCAAATCATGGTAGGTATGACTGCCTATGTTGTGTGTCAGATAACAAGGGGAAAATGACTATTATTTGTTGGTAACATACAATGGCTTCCAACAATTTTTAGAAACAGAGCAATATTAATCCTAAAAGTTCCCTGTAGAAGACAATACCTTCCTTCCTCCTTCTCACCATTATGTATTTATTTGGTAGTTATAAGTCAGGAGGAATAAGAAAACTAAAACTCCATTTTAAATTTCCATTCTATTCATACAAATAAATGTCCTAAAATAAGTAAATTATGTAAGGGCAGAGATTTAAAAAAAGAGATTATAAAGTAGAATGAATGATCAATGATGTATGTATTTTTCATTCTGAAATAATGAAAGCATACAACAATTTCTTCAAAGGATGCTGAAATATGTGTTTAACTATCAAGTAACTAAAGGACAGAAAACCTAAAGTGATTCTATTGAACCACTAGGTACAAAATAACTAATAAAGAACATTTATATAGATTTTCTTCTTTCCAAAGTCAGAGTAAGTGTTTTAAAAATTGATTTAACATGGTAAATGAATTTACCTACCAAAAAAAAAAAATTTGTCGTATAGATGTCATAAATTTTGTCATAAAGATCACATCTGATCCTAATTTTACAATTTATTCCAAAAACCAAATCCACTGCCATGAAGTCTATTTTGACTTATGGCAACCCCATTGGGTTTCCAAAGGGATAAATCTTTATGGAAGTAGATTGCCTGGTCTTCCTTCCACGGAGTGGCTGGTGGATTTGAACCACCAACCTTCTGGTTAGCTGTCAGATGCCTCATTTATTTATTTCTTGTTCTGAAGTCTTGTCTCCAACAAAAATTACAATTCTTGTGGTTATATTTCATTGCTATAGTCTGATCTTCTTTAATGAGTATTTTGGTCTTCTTAAAATGGTATTAAAAAGAAATATCAAGAATTGGAGCAAACATTTGCATAGCACAAAAGAACAGGAGTGAACTGTGGAGATAGACTGTTTTCTTAGTGTTTTAAAATGGAAAGTAAAGGCAAGAAATTAGTGTGAAATCAACAATGACGGATCAGCAAATTTGCAGTTTCTTCCTAACTTTGCTTCTGTAGAATTTACTACAGAAGCTTGAAAGGAAGGGAGATGAGGGGAGGAAAAAAAAAAAAATTCTATGACTCTTCCCATAAACACACAAACACATACACAGTAAAATTTAGCAACTGTAATCTTAGCTTTTAAAAGCCCCAAGTTGATTTTTAGTTTGTTGCCATAGTCTTACAATTCCCATACTTAATATTTGCAGGGATTTGTTTGGTTTGGTATTGTTGTTGTTGTTGTTATATGCCGTCGAGTCGGCCCCGACTCATAGCGACCCCTCCTTGGGTTTCCGAGGCAGTATCACTACGGAAGTAGGATTGCCCAAACTTCCTTCCGAGGAGTGGCTGGTGGGTTTGAACCGCCAGCCTTCTGGTTAGCAGTCAAGTGCCTTAGGCACTATGCTACCCAATCCCATATTCTACAATCTCAGGTAACCTTCAGGTTTGACAGACCCCAATGTCAGAAGTCATCTAGCTAGTAAATGAACTTGGTCAACAATCCAACATCCTTATCTCATCGTGACTATATTTTCTGTGCTTGCAGTTGTGTAGTCAGTAATTCTCAGAAGAGCTATATTTTTTTTTTGAGGAAAATGATAGACAATAGTGGGAATTAAGACTGTATGGATTTTCAAAAATCTTGAGATAATTGTTTTTAGATACAGTTACAGCTTTTAATGCTTGCAGCTGTTTCCTCCCATTTTGAGTCATGCCTTATGAGCAAATGAAGGTCCCGAAAGCTTTACTCCATCCACTTCATTAAAGTCGACTTAATTGTGCTCATGAGGAACCTATATATAGACCAGGAGGTAATCAAGCAAACAGAACAAGGGGTTAATTCAGGAAGGGAGTGCGTCAGGGTGGTATCCTTTCACCATATTTGTTCAATCTGTATGTTGAGCAAATAATCCAAGAAGCTGGACTATATGAAGAAGAGTGCAGCATCAGGATTGAAGAAAGACTCATTAAAAACTTACAATATGCAGAGGACACAACCTTGCTTCCTGATGGTGAAGATGACTTGAAGCATTTATTGATGAAGATACCTCAACATAAAGAAAACAAACATCCTCACAACTGGACCAATAAGCAGCACAATGATAAATGGAGAAGAGATTGAAGTTGTCAAAGATTTAATAATACTTGGTTCCACAGTCAACACCAATGGAAGCAGCAGTCAAGAAATCAGACAATGTATTGCACTGGGCAAATCTGCTGCAAAAGACCTCTTTCAAAGTGCTGAAGAGCAAAGATTCCTCTTTGAAGACTAAGGTGTGCCTGACCCAAGCCATGGTATTTTCAGTAGCCTCAAATGCATGTAAAAGCTGGACAGTAAATAAGAAAGACTAAAGAAGAGTTGATACTTCTGAGTTGTGGTGTTGGTGAAGAATATTGAAAGTACCATGGACTTTCAGGAGCACTGACAAATCTGTCCTGGAAGAAATGCAGCCAGAATGCTACTTGGAAGTGAGAATGGCTAGACTGTCTCACCTATGTTGGTCATGTTGTCAAAAGGGACTATTCCCTGGAGAAAGATATCATGCTTGGGAAAGTGAAGGGTCAACGAAAATGGGAAGACCTTCAACAAGATGGAATGACACAGTGACTGCAGCAATGGACTCAGGTATAGCAAGGATTGTGAGGCTGGTGAAGGACAGGGCAGAGTTTGTTCTGTTGTACATAGGGTCACTATGAGTCAGAGCTGACTCAAAAGCACCTAACAACAACAACAACTTTGAGGAGGCAACTCTTCCCCAGTTGTATTGTGAGCGCTTGCCAACCTGAGGGGCTCATCTTCTGGCCCTGTATCAGACAATGTTTCACTGCTATTCGTAAAGTTTATCTAAAAAGATAGATTGATATTCACAGATGTGTTCACGCATGCATAAAGCCAAAAAAAAAAAAAAAAAATCCATTGCAATGGAGTCAGTTCCAACTCATAATGACCCTATAGGACAGAGTAGAATTGTCCCATAGGATTTCCAAAACTGTAATTTTCACAGAAGCTGACTGCCACGTCTTTGTCCCACTATTGGGTTTGAACCACCAACCTTTTGGTTAATAGCCAAACACTTTAAACACTGCAGCACCAGAGCTCCTTATGAATACATCAATATATATCAAATATGCACTAAATTGTAGAGCATTCTAGAACAAGCAATTTCCTTCTACCCTCCCCACTCACATTTTTTTAATGATGTTTTTGTTGTTATAGAGAAAATAGAGATAGAAAATCCAAAGCCACCAGTGACCCTTAACATTCTTTTTAGTTCTCATATTCTTTATCATATACTAAAATAAAATGATAAATGAAACACAATTCATGCAGAGAATTAATCTTCAAATAATAAGTGCAATTAATTTTTCTTTGTTGATACAAACTTATGATTTCATTGCCCCATCATCAACTGCTCCAGCTTTTAAGAAAATGTTTGTAAAATTAGCTTGCTTCTTTGCCTTTAAGAAACTCTGGTGGTGCCTTGTTAAAAGCATTAGCTACTAAACTAAAAGGTCATTGGTCTAACCCACCAGCTTCTCTGAAGGAGAAAGATGAGGCAGTCTGCTTCCATAAAGATTAACAACCTTGGAAATCCTATGAGGCAGTTCTACTCTGTCCTGTAGGGTCACTATGAATCAGAATCAACTCAATGGCAACTGGGTTTTTTTGATGTTTGCCTTTATTTGGCATTCATAGGATATATATGTTTGTGCATGTGTTTGTATGTGTGCACATGAGCATGTGTGTGAGCGTGTGTGTGTGAATGTATGTGTATACATGAATGTGTGTGTGTGTGCGTGCTTTTATGTGTGGCATAAATGTGCATATGAATGCATGTGTGTGTATGAGCATGTTTATGTGTGTCTGGTCCTGTATTCAAATATCCATTGCCTTTAAAATTTTTTAACTCAGCCTTTAACTCACATTTTTGAGGTCTACTCATGCTTGCCCAGAAGGCTGGTGGTTCAAACCCACCAGCCACTCCTCAGAAGGAAGGTTAGACAATCTACTTCAGTAGTGATACTGCCTTGGAAACCCAAGGAGGGGTCGCTATGAGTCAGGTCTGACTCGATGGCACACAACGACAACAACAACATACTTGATTTAGAACTCTGGGCATTGCAGAAAGAAAAACAGAAATCAATCCACCCTTTGAATAACACGTAAGAGGAACTTCATTTAGATTATGGTTATTGTACATCTAGGCAATGAGTCAGAATCCACTTGATGGCAGTGGGTTGGGTTTAGTTTAGTTTCAAACCAAAAAAATAAAAACTCACTGGCATTGAGTAGATTCTGACTCATAGCGACCCTCACTGGGTTTCCAAGGCAGTAAATCTTTACGGAAGTAGATTGCCCAGTCTTCCTTTCATGGAGTGGCTGGTGGGTTTGAACTGCCAACCTTTTGGTTTGCAGTCAAATGCTTTAGGCAATGTTTAATCCCCAAACTCAACACCTAAGAAAAGAAAGCTAATTGTAGTAGCCTGTAAATCTAAAGTTGTGAATGTGCTAGTATTTTGTAAGTTTTAGTAGTTTCCACTATGAAAGAAAAAGTGATTGATGAATACTAAAAACTGTTTATCTTCCCAGTGTATTTGTAAAGACTGACCAAAATAGAGACAAGAAGCCTGATAATAAAAATCTGTGTCTGAATTTTGAAATTCAGTGCTTCTCCATCTAGAAGGTCATGTGATATGAATACATATCATGAATTTCAATTTATTGTCCACACTTTGAGATTCAGTTTATTGAACTCTATATCCAAATTTATGTAGAACCCCATGAAAAAATTGACTTTATTTCAAACATTGTGGTACTTTAAAAAAAAAATCTAAAGACATGATAGAAATGTGGCCTTGCTCACTGAAAAGTCCTTCTGTTGTCCACCCATTCTTTGTAGTTCACAGGGGTAAAAGTGAGGTGAATTTTGAAGAAAAATACAATGGTGAACTGAAGCAAATGCTTAACATTTTGCATTTTGAACCAAACAGGCTCTTAATTGACAACTTACCTTCCTAGATGTCATAACTTACAGTGGTCTCTAAACTTTTTTTATTGAATTCACAAATGAGTAAAATATTTTTGAGTACATAGTATACATAATACGTATTTTTGTTTATATATCTCTAAAGCAGGATTTCCCAACCTCAGCTCTATTGATGTTTGGGGCCAGACAATTCTGTGTTGTACAGGACTCTCCTGTGCATTTTACGAGGCTTAGCAACATTCCTGGCCTCTGCTCACTAGATGCCAGTAACTCCTCTCTCAGTGTGATCATTAAAAAACACTTCTAGACAGTTATAGGGAGCTCTGGTGGCATAGTGCCTAAGGCATTTGACTGCTAATCAGAAGGTTAGTGGTTCAAACCCACCAGCCACTCTGCCACTCTATGAAAGGAAAACTGGGCAATCTACTTTTATAAAGATTTACTGCCTCGAAACCCAAAGGGGGTCGCTATGAGTCAGAATTGACTTGGTGGCAGTGAGTTTGGTTTTTTTTTATGTCGTCATTAATACTTTTTTAAGAAGAGAAGTGTGATAGAATATGCCTCATTGTTTTTTAAATCTTCGTTTAACATGATGTGGTACCCTGATTCAAACTTCAATGTATTTCAATACTTGATTTTAAAAGCCAAAGTGGAAAAGATAATAAAACTCCAAATGGACAAAATGCAGCATTTTTACTAAATCATGATACAAATTTTTTGATCTAGTCTAACAATCATCAGAACATCTTTGCTGAAATTTTACTAATAAATATCTCTTCTTTGATATTTTGCAAACAAAACAAAAACTACATTTTTATATTTTTAACAAGTGTGTTTGAAATAACTACAACTGTTCACTTAGAAGGGAGCTCTGGTCAAAGCATTCAGCTGCTAACCAAAATGTCAGCAATTGTAACCCACTAGCCACACAGCAGGAGAAAGCTGTGGCAGTTTGCTTCTGTAAAATTGTACAGCCTTGGAAACCCTATAGGCAGTTCTACTCTGTCCTGTAGGGTCTCTTTGAGTCAGAATAGACTCGATGGCAGTTTGGGTTTTTTGTTCACTTTGAAATGTTTTAACAGGTTAGAAGACTGTAATAGAACTTTTAAAACTCTACTTGTGAGAGTTTTTATACATATACATCATTTTCAATAATGTATTTATTTGATAATTCATTTCCAAAATATTTTCAGTATGCTTTATATATAACACTTAAAAAAAAAAAAAGGGCAATTACTTCCACAGTGGCATAATGCCTAAGGCATTTGACTGCTAACCAGAAGGTTGGCAGTTCAAACCCACCAGCCACTCCTCAGAAGGAAGATAGGGCGATCTACTTCTGTAGAGATACCGCCCTAGAAACCCAAGGGGGGGTTGCTATGAATCGAATCGAATCGACGACAATGAGTTTGGTTTGTTTTTTAGTTTTTGTTTTTGGTTTGTCTTCAGTTGTTGCTAATATATTTATCTTGAAGAAACATATTATATGGGCTTTTAAAAGATATTTGCTCAATGGTATAATAGTGACAGCCACTTGGGATCACAGAAGTGTCAGCAAATTTGAAATGTGATTTGTTTTTTTGTTGCAAAAAAATTAGTAAGTCCTTTTCAGGTTCAAGTTCTTAGCTTTGAGATAATTAGCAAACCCTCTGTATTGTTTTTATGGTCATTCCCTAACTCATCTCAGGTGTTGTAAAGAATTTACTGTATTTTATTCATTTATTTAATTAAAATATTAGAATATCAATAAATCCTATAGCATTTTGTGCACTTCTGGCTTGAACATTTTAACTAAAATAGCTTATCTATTAACATTGCAATATTATCTCTGTAAACTTAGCCTAGGATTCTTTCTGTGATTAAAGTTACAGTGTTTCTACAAAATATTATTATTTTAAATACTTCCCTCCCCTCCACAAAATACTTTTTCATTAAAGGATTCATTTGCTGTTGAGACTATCATCACAGTGTTTGTTTGTTTGTTTGTTTAGTGGCTCACAATAAAAGGGGAAAGGTAATCTTTCATACTCCATCACTGAAATTAAATTTAGCAAATACTATAATCCAAGACCTATTAGAAACATCCATACTTTAACTATTTACCCCAGACCTCTTACACTGCATAATTTGTTAATACAGCTTGTTCCTTCAAATCTTTAGCAGTGTCTGCTCTGCATTTTCTCTCAGTGTTTTACCATCTGTGCAAGTTTCCTAGGGCTACAGTAACAAATTACCACTATGCTGGTGGCTTAGAAACAGGAAGTTATTCTCTCATAATTTTTGAAACCTGAAGTCCAAATTCAAGGTGTCAAGAGAACCTCTCTCCCTCTGATGGCTCTAAGGAAGAATCTTCTTTTCCTCTTCCAGCACTGGTGGCTCCTGGCATTCCTTGACTTGTGCCAGCAAAACTCTGCCCTCTGCCTCCGTCTTCACATAGGCCTTCACATGGCCCTCTTTACTCTATGTTTATTTCTCTCCTCTCTGTCTTTTATTAAGACACATGTTATTGAGTTTAGGACACACTTAATTAATATTAATCCATCTTCGAGTATTTAACTTATTCATACCTACTAAGACCCTTTTTGAAAATAAGGTCACAGGTTTCAGGGATTAGGATTTGGACATACCTTTTGGAGGGCCACTACTAAACCCACCAGACTATGGAAGGAGTTTATTTTAGCTTGACACCATATTGTATTTAAAGAATTCTTTTAGACATTTTTAGCATGGCAAGAAGAACAAGTATTTCCTTAATTTGTCCTTAGTCATTAGCTATTAAGTAAATTTTTTCAAACATGACTTGCTTCTAAATATTTATTATTAAATGTTAGAATGAATATCATAATTTTTGAAATCACTGAAGAAATGTGAAGAGTTGTCCATAAGTTTGAATGCACAAATTTAAATTAAGTTACTAATCATAACTTCATTATATCCTTATCTGATATCTCAAGGCACAATTTTTCTCTAGGTCAGAGTTCACTGTGAAAAATAGTGAATGTCTATCCCTATATTAATAGTCATCATTTCAATGGGCATTAAGGTGGAGGCAGACATTTTGCTAATTTTGATTATATTGTTAAAATATCAAGAGTTCATATTAAGAGTAGGAAAAAATGTCAATTTTTTCTTCCTCTTCATTTTGTCTTGCTTTATAAGTATTGCATTCAGTAAAAAAAATCCTTTGAAATGAAATAATATACAGGCATACCTCATTTTATTGTACTTCACTTTATTATGCTTCATAGATACTGCACTTTTTTTTACAAATTGAATGTTTGTGGCAACCCTGCATCAAGCAAGTTGACCAGTGCCATTTTTCCCAATAGCCACTGCCCACTTTGTGTCTCTGTATCACATTTTGGTACTTCTCACAATATTTCAAACTTTTTCACAATGCTGTTGGACATTTAACAGATTACAGTATACCATAAGCATAACTTTTATATGCACTACCAAAAAAACACTCCTCAGAAGGAAGATGAAGCAATCTACTTCCGTAGTGATACTGCCTAGGAAACCCAAGGAGGGGTCGCTATGAGTTGAGTCGGGTCTGACTCGATGGCACATAACAACAACACCACCATCAAAAAAACAAACCAAACCCACTGCCATCGAGTTGATTCTGATTCATAGTGACCCCCTTTGGGTTTCGAGGTGGTAAGTCTTTACAGAAGTAAATTGCCCAGTCTTCTGTGAAGTGGCTGGTGAGTTTAAACTGCCGATCTTCTGGTTAGTGGTCAAATGCCTTAGGATCTATGCGATGAGAATTCATGTGACTCGCTTTATTACAATATTCATTTTATTGCAATGGTCTAGAACAGAACCTACAGTATCTCCTAGGTATGCCTGTATTTCTAAAATCTCTTAAGTGTCCTTAAGTTCATCCATAACTATCTTGCTGTTGTTAGGTGTCATCAAGTCGATTCTGATTCTTATCGACCCATGTGACAGAGGAGAACTTTTCCATTGGGTTTCTAGGTTATAAATGTTTATGGAAGCATTTGCCAAGTCTTTCTCCTGCAGAGACATTGGGTGAGTCTGAAATGCCAACCTTTTGATTAACATCCAAGCATTTAACCATTGCACCAACAAGGCACCTTTCCATAAAAACCAAAAACCAAACTCACTGTTGTCGGTCGATTCCAATTCATAATGACCCCTTCTTGGGTTTCCAAGGTGGTATTTCTACAGAAGTAGATTGCCCAATCTTCCTTCTGAGGAGTGGCTGGTGGGTTTGAACCACCAGCCTTCTGGTTAGCAGTCAGATGCCTTAGACACTATGCCACCAGAGCTCCCTTTGCATAAGTTTACTGAAATATATATACATATATATTTACTGAAAGTAAATGAATGATTGAGAGAGATCCCACCAACCCACCAACTCACCCATGGAGTTACAGTCTTCCCTAAGTTGACTTTAAGTATTGTAATTGACATATGACATGTAGAATGAAGGTGGGAATAAGTATCAATCCATATATTAAATATTGTTGTTGTTGTTGTTAGGTGCTGACTCATGACAACCCCATGCACAACAACTGCTCAGTTCTGCATCATCCCCAAGGATGGATCAGACCACTGTGGTCCATAGGGTTTTGTTGTCTGATTTTTGGAAATAGATCACTAGGCCTTTCTTCCTAGACTATCTTAGTCTGAAAGCTCCAGTGAAACCTATTTAGCATCCTAGCAATATGGAAGCCACCACTGACAGATAGGTGGTGCCTGATCATGAGATACATTGTCCAGGAATCAAACCTGGGTGTTTTGCATGTAGTTTGTTTTTGTTAGGTGCTGTTGAGGTAATTTCAACTGATAGCAACCCATGTGAGAGAGTAGAACTGCCTCATTCAGTTTCCTAGTGTGTAATCTTTACAGAAGCAGATTGCCTTGTCTGGGTTTTTTTGTCTTGTTTTATTTTCTTCCCACAGAGCCACTGAGTAGGTTTGAACTGCCAACTTTTCATTTAGGAGCCCAGCACTTGCCCATTGCACCACCATGGCTACTTTGGGTCTCCTGCGTGGAAGGCAGGAATTCTACCACTGAACCACCGGTGCTCCCCATATTAAATATTATCAAAGCTTAATTTCATTCTCCATTAATCAAAAAAAATAATAATAAAGCATAAATAGAGCTTAATCATGCTTTACTGATCCAAATGGATCATGCTGTACACTTGCTGGGATACCAGACTTCACTTTCAAGGCCTCTGTTTAGAGTACTGGCTATTCTTAAAGGTGCAAATGATGTATATTAGTCTGCATTGCAGACTGAAATGAGCTTTATTTTCCTATGTAAAATTAAAACTTGCAGCTCAGGTTTGTTTTGTTTTGTTTTGTTTATCCTAGTATGACCACCCAATAATACCATCTGGTCTATAACAGTTCAATTTTAACACATGATCCCAAAGTGACCCATTGCAAGACTGGCTGAATTCAGGCAGTATGATCAAGAAGGTGCTGAAAAGCAAGTTAATTAGCTTCACAGTTACAGTTACAACCCAAAATACCAGGCAGGTGCTTGTACTGGTAACCAGTTGAGAAGCATATGTAAAGGTAATGAAGGAATTTGACCACAAGCATTCCTGTAAATTTTTAAAAACATTTTCCTGGCTGAGTTAATAAATGAACGGAATGGTTCAGAATTTCCAGCCATAGTGTGGCAAGTAATTGGTGAAACTGGCAAAATATCTAGTGACCTTTAAAAAAGATGTTATGCTCTCAGATCATTAAAATGCAAAGTTTTATTTGCCAATGATTGATTTTATTTGTAACGTATCCTGCTCATAATGAAATGAAATAGCCATGACTTTAGCTCCATAAAATATTTTACTGCTTCTAAAACCTATGAGTATCTGTGACTGTGTGTCTATGTGTGTGTGTGCCTGTGTGTGTAGACTAAAAGAGTTGAAGTTACCCTGAAATTATCTATATCTAGAATTATTTATTTCTAGGTAAAAAGTTTTTAAAAATCTGGAATTTGACCTTTACTCTATCAATATTTATCAACAGAATACTAAAGCTAACTTTAAAGTCTGAGGGCAATAGTGTATTTAACCTTAACCTATGTTAAGGTTTCTCATTTCCTTGACCTACAAATAACCGAAAGTCAGTGGGCTTTGCAAAACATTTACTCTTGTCAGAATTTGGCGCCTCACACAACCCTTCTGTTTTCCAACCCCACAGCCCACACAGCTCTCACCCCTATATATGAACATACCTAGCAGAGTTTATCAGACCATGGATCCAGTTGTCCTAATCCTTGTTGGTCACTGGACTGAAAGAAGACTTTGGAATTATCTCTGCCTTAATAACAATATTTTCCTTAACAAAGGTCTTTTCCCCCTAAGTAGTTCTGCCCTTCCAAGCCTCAGGACTCTCTTCAAAGTCACTCCCATGATAGGCATGCTACAGTAATTCTATTGACCTAAAACACCCCAAAGACCCAAGAAGTTGCTAATGTTTATGGGTATGTGAGAGATCATAATAGCGTCTCCCTCCAGGGCGGTAGCGGTGACAGAGGAATGAGTCAGCACAAACTTTTAACAATTCCTCCAGAGAAGAGATTGGATTTAAAGTTAACATACAGATACAGAGCTATTTTCTGATCATGTTATTTCCCATCCATTCTGTTTTGTTTCCCAAAGGTTTATTTCATGGAAGGGAAAAGAGTCCTATCTCAAAACTATTTTAAAAGGAATTTCCTCTGCTGTCTATAACTCTGAGGAACATTTGTCTTAAAAAGTAGGTGCTTGTGTTTACAAGTACAGAAGGAAGGGTAAGATACTAGAATAAAACTACTATGATGAGAGATGGGAAACCAGTCTATTTTGTCAAGCCACTTTTGTTCAGATAAAAACAGCAGACTCATCATTTAAACAAGATTGTACACAACCTCCATGGTTTTCCAGCTTCTTCCTTTTCATAGAAAAGTCAATCTTCATTTCATTTTTCAGAATTGTCCAGGGTTAGAAATATTTATCTCCAGCATAATTCCAAAACTGATGGAAGGAATCCAGATACCTTTTGTACCATCTTATTTCCCTTCCCTGTTTTTTAATTCCCTAGTGAAATTCCGTATTCATTGTTTTGTCTCAGGAGTCCAGGTCATTGTTTGAAAATAAAATCATCAAGATAAAATTTATTTTTAAATTTAGTTATTATTGACACTTATGCTTAGTTCCCTTTAGTATCTTACAAACTAAAATGGAAAACATAGAAACTAGTAATTCAGCAGTGTGTAAGTGGACACTATCTAAATGCTAGGAAAACTAACCAAAACCAAACTCACTGATGTCAAGTGGGATCCAACTCATAGCGACTCCTCCTTGGATTTCTGAGGCAGTATCTTTACAGAAGTAGATTGCCCCATCTGCCTTCCAAGGAGTGCTGTTGGGTTTGAACCACCAGCCTTCTGGTTAGCAGTCAAATGCCTTAGGCACTATGCCACCAGAGCTCCTAAACACTGTTGTTGTTGTTGTTATTTGCCCTCAAGTCAGGCCCAACTCATAGCAACCCCTCCTTGGGTTCCTGAGGCTGTATCACTATGGAAGTAGATTGTCCAACCTTCCTTCTGAGGAGTGGCTGATGGGTTTGAACCGACAGCCTTCTGGTTAGCAGTCAAGTGTCTTAGGCACTATGCCACCAGAGCATTATTTTAGTTGAAGTAAGGGACAAAGAGGGGTAAAGTGTGTGAGGTGAGTGCTCATCAAGAGGCATAGGAAATGTGGGCTTGGGACCATAGTCGCAGGGGACATCAAGCTCAATTGGCATCACATACTATACAAAACATTGTTCTACCTCCTACTTTGGTGAGTAGCGACTGGGATCTTAAAAGCTAGCAAGCTGCCATCTAGATGCAACGATGGGTCTCTCCTCATCAAGAACAAAGAAT
>NW_006921817.1:2070167-2071615 GCF_000298275.1 Orycteropus afer afer | reverse complement strand
AAAAAAAAAAAAAGAGGCATAGGAAAGAATCCCACTTCCTTAATACTAGTTTTTCATGATAAACTAACTCTAAAACTAAAATCTCAAGTGCTGAAAAGGAAAGGAAATTTAATGTATTAGAAAAAGAAAGTATTAATTTTGATGTGTGTAAAAACATGGCGTGGGAAGTGAATTAAATATTGATTGAGTGAATGAGGAAGAAAAAGATGAGGAAAACTTAAGTTTTTATTTTTATCAATAATTTATTAAGATTTATTTTAGAGAAACTATCTAGTGCCTAGGGAGCTCTGGGGTAATGAAGTGCCTAAGGCACTTGACTGCTAACCAGAAGGCTGGCGGTTCAAACCCATCAGCCACTCCTGGGAAGGAAGGTTAGGCAATCTACTTCCGTGGTGATACTGCCTTGGAAACCCAAGGAGGGGTCGCTATGAGTCAGGTCTGACTTGAGGGCAAATAACAACAACAACATCTAGTGCCTGAGGCATTTGACTGCTAACCAGAAGGCTGGCAGTTCAAACCCACCAGCCACTCCTGGGAAGGAAGATTGGGCAATCTACTTCCCTAGTGATAACACCTCAGAAATCCAAGAAGGGGTCACTGTGAGTCAGATCTGACTCGAGGGCAGTGAGTTGTTATTTTTTTAATCTGAAATTAAGTATTGTAAAAGTACAAACAAAGATGTCCAAAAACTAAACGGGGGAATTACTGATATAAAACATGCTTTTTGGAGATTGAAAAAATCACAGTGGCATAAATTACTATTTTGATTAATCATTAAACTGGGATAGTATTTAAAATAACTAGCATAGTGACTGCATTTTTTCCTTATATATTAATAATTAGGAGATTTTCTTCTTTGAAATATTCTCACCTATATTTTATGGTTCTTAGATTTATTAACATACATAGTTATTATAGGAGTCTAGGTGGCACAGTGGTTAAAGCACTTGGCTGCTAACCAGAAAGTTGGTGGTTTGAACCCATTAGCCACTCCATGAGAGAAAGATGAGACAGTCTACTTCTATAAAGATTTATAGGCTTGGAAACCCTATGGGGCAGTTCTACTCTGTCCTATAGGGTTGCAGTGAGTTGGACTTGATGGCAGTAAGTTTGGTTTGGTAGTTATTAAATATTGCCTTCTTAAAGTTACTTTCTCTACTGCAGTTCTTAATTGGTTATTAATCAGAGGCCATAAAATTTTTATGATTTATTTGTCTTTATTCATGCTTTTATTTTGTTTTAATTTTAGATTTTATACTCAGGTGGTCTACATAATGCAAGCTGTAATGGATTTGAATATTTTTGTTCCATTTTTTATGATTCTTCATGTAAAAAATTTGTTAAAAACAGCTTGATACATTCATTTTGCAGTCTTATTTTTTCATCTCAAAGTTATTTCAAAATAGAATGGCTGTTTTGAACACACCGTGAAAATACAGCTCAAAAGT
>NW_006921817.1:2040356-2069852 GCF_000298275.1 Orycteropus afer afer | reverse complement strand
AACAACAACAACAACATCCACATGAAAGGGAGGTCTGGTAGCATAGTGCCTAAGGCACTTGACTGCTAACCAGAAGGCTTGCGGTTCAAACCCACCAGGCACTCCTTGGAAGGAAGGTTGTGCAATCTACTTCCGTAGTGATACCACCTCGGAAACCCAAGGAGGGGTCGCTATGAGTCAGGTCTGACTTGACAGCACATAACAGCAACAACAACATTCACATGAGATAAGGAGTTCTGGTGGCACAGTGGGTCAAGACCTTTGGCTGCTAACCAGAAGGTGGGTGGTTCAAACCAACCAGCTGCTCTATGGGAGGAAGATGAGGCAATATATTTCATAAATATTTATAGCCTTGGAAACTCAATGGGGTTTGCTATGAGTCAGAATCAACTTGATGACAGTGGTTTTGGTGTTTGGGTTTATCCACACAAAATCCAGTGTATTCAGTCATCTGAATCAATTCAATCTCCTTTTCATGTTCTATAATCAGAATTGGGAGCTGTGGTGGCGTAGTGCTTAAGGCATTTGACCGCTAACCAGAAGGCTGGTGCTTCAAACCCACTAGCCATTCCTTGGAAGGAAGGTTGGGCATTCTACTTCCATAGTGATACTGCCTCGGAAAGCCAGGGAGGGGTCACTGTGAGTCAGATCTGACTCGACAATGAGTTTGGTTTGGTTTTGGTATAATCAGAATTGAGGCTATCAGTGGAGATCCAGAACCAAACCATGATTCCATAGTATCAGAATCAAAACCAATCCTGCAGTATTAATGTTGAAGTTCCACTTAGTAGAGAAAACCTGTGTTTGTCACTTTCATGGTGAGTGTGAGTTCCTGAACAGGCCACTTGGGTATGAATCTCAGTCTTACCACTTTTTAGCTGGATGACTGTCAACAAGCTATTTAACCATTTACATCTCAGTTTCCTTATCTCTAAAATAAAGATAAAGGTAATAATGGTACTTACCTTCTATGATTGCTGTATGAGTTAAATGAATTAATGCATCTAAAATATTGCCTGGCATATCATAAGCACTTATAAATGTGGGTTGTAAGAATCAGCGTTATTTTTCTTAAAAATTTCAATTACCATAGTTTCAATAAATTAGAACATTGATGATGTTTATAATATTTAATGAATAGGAGAAAGTGGTACTGCAGAGTAGAAAAAACATGAAAATTTGAGACAGAAGACCTAGTTTCAAACTCAGCACTAAAACATAGTGGCTCTGTGTTTTTACCCACTTTTCCATTGTTGCTGTTAGCTCTCTATGATTCAGCCTCTGACTTACCATGACCTCCATGCACAATGGGAATAAACACTGCCTGAACCTGCACTATCTTCATAATCAGTTAGGAATTGGACAATTATGGCCCACAGGGTTTTCGCAGGTTAATTTTTTGAAGTAGCTCTTTAGGCCATTTCTCATCCTCTGTTTTAGTCTGGAAGTTCTGCTGAAACCTATTCAACATGATGATAGCAACACGGAAGTCACCAGTAATAGATGAGTGGTGGCTGCCCTTGAGGTGTGTTAGCTGGGAATCAAATCTGGGTTTTCCTCATGTAAGACGAGATTCTACTTCTGAAGAACCAATATCCTATTTCCCTAACCTCAATTATGCTGTTATTATGTCCGTGGAAGGAAAACTGGGCAATCTATTTCCGTAAGGATTTACCACCTCAGAAACCCAAAGGGGGGTCACTATGAGTCAGAATCAACTCGATGGCAATGAGTGTGGTTTGGTTTGAGTTGCTTTTCAACTCAGAGCAATCTCGTATGACAGAGTAGAACTTCGCTATAGAGTTTTCTTGGTTGTAATATTTACAGAAGCTGATCATCCTGTCTTTCTCCTGGGGAGAACTTTTCTGTTTGCAGCTAAACAAGCACTTAACCAGGGCTCCTTAGCCTCAATTATAATACCCCAAAGCCCACTGTGGTGGATTTCAACTGAAAAACCTACAGGGCAGAGTAGAACTGCCCCCACAGTGTTTCCAATGCCATAATCTTTATGGAAGCAAATTGCCACATCTTTCTCCACAGAGTGGCTAGTGGGTTTGAACCACCAGCTTTTTAGTTGGCAGCTGAGTACTTAACCACTGCCTCAATTAGGATTCCTTAACTTCAATTACATCATCCATAAATACATAGAAATAGCATTGTCTTCTCACATATTTACAAATAATTTTTAATATAAAAGAACTATTTCATAAAAGTATTTATGAAATGCAGTGAGAATCCAGAAGCAAGAGGGCTGAGTCCTTGCTAGTGAAGCAGGAAGAAAGGCTTGCAAAAGGAAGTGACTGTTCAGTGACCTTCTATGGAGTGAGGAGAAATTTGCTAGTCCTTGTATATGGATGTCTAAAAAAAGGCATGTTTGCAGACCAGTGAAGAGAAATAAGATTATGTGAAGACCATTATAAACTGTAAATTATTAAGGTGTAAATGTTGAATTAACTTAATTATCTAAATGCCATGCCAGGGAGTTGGGATTTTATTTGTATGTTGGTGAGCAACTGAAGATTGTGTAATTATTGTCCTTATGTGTTATTTATGCTGTTATATAAGGTGTAGGAGCTCTGGTAGCATAGTGCCTAAGGCACTTGACTGCTAACCAGAAGTCTGGCAGTTCAAACCCACCAGCCACTCCTTGGAAGGAAGGTTTGGCAATCTACTTCCATAGTGATACTGCCTCAGCAACCCAAGGAGGCTGACTTGACAGGCACAACAACAACACAACAACACAATTTATAAGGTGTGGTTTACGAGGCAGAAAGATATTGAATATATTTCCTATTTTAAATGGCAATAAACCTAGAAATCTCCATATCAACCCAGAAGATAGGAGCAAAATGGAAATTAATATAGGAAGAACTATTTTTAAAAGAGACTTGGACTGGTTTTACTTAAAAAGTATATAGCACAGACATTTGGGAAGAAAAATCATAACCACATTTCCTTAGGGATACTGTCTTGAGATGACCATAATTACATAAGGAGAAGGTCAAGAGTGTTTGGTAAATTGGAGCAGAGAATATCTAAAATCAGTCCTGCATCTCTGCTTTGCCTTTGGTAGACGGTACTGAGTCAAAGTAAATGACAAATCTGTGAAATGAAGATCTGTTGTTGTTAGCTGGGGAAGTCAACATCTTTGGCTTTGCCTTTTGCCAAAACTCTGGCAAAAATTCTCTGCCACTTATCACAGTTTTTAAAATTAATTATTAAAGCAAATCATGCTCATGGTTGTGAGGTTCTTCAAGACTGATCTTAGCTTCTAGGAGATTTCTTCAATCTTAAATTAATATGATTTTTTTACGTTACGTGAACTCAATATTCTTATTCTTAGGAAGGACTATCATCAATCTAAAGCTGGGATCAGGCAAAATGAAGTTTAAACTTACATTTCCTTGCAATTAGCTCTCTTGATGGTCAACTTTTGACTGTTCTTGAAGCTCCTTTAACATCAATATTGCCACTTTTAATGCTCAGATTTTTATAGTTCTCATCACTAATTTTGACTCAAAAGACTTTGTTGTTTATTTACCATGAAAGAGCTCATATTTTGAGTTTCTTAGCTTCAAAAAATTTATTAAGTAATAGTTCTTACAACCTTTTTTTTTCAAAAATAAATACAGTAAATCAAAGGCTTAAGTAACCACCAACTAGGGAAGCTAGTCAACATATTATAACCACTGTTAACAAACTCTGCTGATTTAATTCCAACCAAGCACAAGTAAGTTTGATATTTTCAACTATACTTAACAGATTTCTTTTCAAATTTTAAAATGGCTCAGTGCCACATTACTGACCCTATAACACTAGATGACCTTGGACCCCAGGTTGGAAACAGGATTCTACAAAAGTGACTAAAAACAAGATCTGAAATACTTTATAGATATTCTTACATCCATCAAAAAACCACCACAGAGTACCTGTGATAGGCCAGGTAGCTTTTTTTGTTTTTGTTTTTGTTTTTGTATAAACGTATATTGAAAGAGACATAAAGACTACGTGGAGGAAAAATAAACTGGAAAAAGCCTAGACTGGTATTTAATTTCTCTGAAGTAGTGTAACCTGGCAGTTCAAACCCACCAGCCGCTCTTCGGAAGGAAGATTGGGCAATCTACTTCTATAGTGATACCTAGGAACCCAAGGAGGGGTCACTATGAGTCAGAAACAACTCCACGGCAGTGAGTTTGCTGTTTTGAATGAGATTAAAGTCCCTTCTTACCCCACTCCCTGGATTCTACCATTATTTCCCCCATCCCTTCCAGAGACAAAGATATTGTGCTCCTATTTTCATTTCTTTCAAGCCATGGTTGTAATTGACTGCAGAAATACTAAAGCTATTTCAATATTGGATGTGAAATGACATGCAGTAGTATGCCATGAGTGTGAAACGGGAAGATATTCTCTTAGCCCCACAATACAACCAGCACAAACAGATTATCAGTTTTCCTGGAGAAGAGCTTTTTATTTATTTATTTGTTTATTTTCTAGTTTCAGAGAAAATATGAGATCCAAGCAAGAGGAGTGGTTCCTGGGGGGATGGGGGAAGGAATCATAGAGCCACACAATCTCAGGACTGGAGAAAATATAAACACAGTTCATAGTAGGCCTTTAAGATGCAGTTGACAAATGAATAGTCCGCTGTCTCCCTGTGGATCAGAAGTGATAGCTAAAGCAGTTTTCACTGAAAGAAATAAGAACAAGATAGTCAACTTTGATATTCTGGTTTTGTTTTAAGAGGAGAAAGGGCGATATTTTTAAATACAGAAGAACAGAAAGAATAATATAACAAACATCCTTCTTTCCTGCAACCAGAATTGACAAATATTAACTTTCATTGTATTTGTTATCATTTTTTACATAAAGAAATAAAATGTAGAGAAAGTTAAAGTGCCTTTTCAACATCACAACAATTCTATTCCCTACCCCTATTTAGAGGTAACCACTCTCATACATTGGTATTTATTTGTCCAGTCCATATTTATGTATCTGCCTGTGTCTCAATGTAAAATGTGTGATACTGGATGTTATATGCTTTGATTTGCAAAGTAGTATATGTAAGCTAAATTTGTATACTGTAAAGGAATTATCCTTCTAACATCATTTCTTTTTTTGGCATTACACTAATCTTCATTTTACTAAATGGCAGTGATAACAAAATGTCAATTAAAATATATACCTAACTAACAAAGTTATAAGTTGGCAACCTATATTTCTATAATGATCCCCTTGATTTTTTAATTTTTATTTTTTAATGATCCTTGAAATCCAGAAAAAAGGAAATTTTGCTTGTAGTCCAATCATAATTTTCTGCCAGTTGTCCATCAAGCACCTACTTGAGCACTTCCAGGGATAGGCATGTTATTTGGTATTGCAGTACTGTCTCTCTAAAGAGCTGGGTTAGAAAATAATCCCTGGAATTGGTCTAAAATATTTTTATGCTGGTCATATTCAGTATCTTTGGGTCACCTAAGGAAAAGCAAGCCTAGTTCTCCTTCTTCACGGAAATTCTTTAATCACTCAAAGAAACTACTGAGTTTTTTCTGAACTTTCTTTTCTACAGAGTAAGCATCCTCTCACCCTTCAACTATTCTTCATATAACATGGTTCTAGTAATGAAGTGTTACATTCATAATTGCTTCAGCTTGATAGTTTACCATTGCCCAGAGCTATTTATTTATATATGAAGGCCCAGTAATGCCACTGCAGCTGTTGCTACCTATAAGAACATGTTTGATTTAGACAACACATCTGGTTTTGATCTTGCACCCCAATGATTGCCATCTCCAATTCCTGACAAAATATATTAGTCAATTCCAGTGGATATCCCAGGATATTAGTGCATCTCCAAAGCCTAATGGCTAATTGGTGATAAGCTTTGTATTAAAACCAAAGACTTTGAGGTTCAAGCTATTTCTTCCATATGGTGAAATATTAAAGTATCAGCTTTGGACAAATAGATGAGAAATAATATTAAAGGGAAAACAGTGCTCAGTGTTCTCAGAGTATGGGTAGAATTTTTTAAAATAGATGTTGATTTTCCTGGATTTGCTTTCTTACGCATAATGAAAAGGAACAACTTGGAATCACAGTACTTGTTCTCATTGACTATAAAAGGGTTAAAAATTAGTTGTTGCTTTTTAATCTCCAAAAAGGAGTCCTTGTGCTTTTGCCAGCAGTGCCGGCCTCTGCTTGTGACAGTCTTCCAAATCAGATGTGTTGACTCAGACTCAAAACAGCATTTGCAAACATTCTTGGAGAATATCCTATCCTAGGGTACACAGCTCACCAGAGCATGATTTTACTCCAGGACTGTCTAATGCCGCCAGGAAAAGCATTCTTTACAAAAATGCAAGGTATTATTTCCATATAATATTCCAAAGAGATTCATAATGATATGTGCAAAGGGTAAGGGATGATTCATGGCTGCCCACTCAACTCCCAAGGAAGTTTCTGAAGCTGTTGAATCATTCCACACAGCTATTGGCACTTGGAAAATGCTCTGATTGCAAAAGCAGTCCTCTTACTTTCCTGAGGACGGTGATGGATATTCCCCCTTGAGGACCTTTCCATTGGAAAAATATGGCATTTAATAAATATTTTGAACACAGATATGTTTTCTTACTGGGAGATTAAGTGTGCATTTCTCTGTGGGTAGCTAATGCAGATTCTTGTCAGCTGAGAAGTTTACTCTTATGCTGAGACCAAGTGCTGGCCATTCTCTATCATCAACACTCTACTGAATTACTGTATTAGTACTAATTTATAAGTTCACAAAAAAAAAAAAGCAGTTTATGAAACTCTGCATCAAGCATGTATGCAGTTATTTAGGGGCAGCAGATATTCCCTATAAGTGTCCAAGATAGATGCTTAATTCTTTTGATGACTTATTGAAATGGATTGTTGGTTAAAATCCAGTGAGTACTGGCAGATTTCCACCTTCCAGGGAGTACCTTGGTAATTACAACTTGTTGGCATTCTTTTCAGCAATTTCAGAAGGATACCAAGAATTAAGAACTTAAAAGAGGTTGAATCATCCTTTCACCCTTCAGTGTACTTACTTCCTTCAGTTGTGGCCAAACCTTTTTGGAAGATATCCTTGTGAACTTCCTTTGCTGGTGTAAGCAGTGGAAAAACAGAAAGCAACAATCAAGATTGAGTTGCCACAATAGAAACAAAGACTAATGTCTCTGACCCACTGAGTTAGTAGGAAGCAATGGGAGGGAATAGGGGATTTCAGCCATACTGAAGATAAAGCACTAAACTCTCAGTCAGTACGGTGATTCTATTTTCCTTTAACTTTGTAAATAACATAACATTAAAAAAGAAGAAGAAGACTTCTTCTTAATCATCCACAAACCTAAATGTAACTCCTCTCTCTTAACTAAAAAAAAAAAAAATTCAAGAACTTTTTCTAAAGTTCTAATTCAATGTAATATGCTGTCCCTGATAATCGTCAAAGGACTCATTTGGTGAGGGGGAAAAGTCATGGTCTTTGGAAAAGGTAAAACAAAACTACATCATGATAACATACGAGCTATCATTAAGAAATATACCTCCTCTTGCTGAATGATTAATAGTCAATAAGTGTCGGTGTGTTCTGAGCCCCAAGGGGCACTCCATTAGGAAGGTTTGAAGAAAGACTTGAGTGGAGTTGGACTGCAATAAGCAGAGAGGAAGGGTGCAGTACTGAGCAAAGGGTTAGAAGCATGAAAGGACCAAGAGAGAGAGAGAGATTTATCAAGAACCAGATGAAACATACTTTAGAGTCTCTAACTTAGATGAGCCTCTCAAGAGTGCCAGGGAGCCTAGTGTTCAAGAGGAAGGAGAAAAAGCCACGTTGAAGTCAGGAAATATTTCTGTGTAAGCATATCTGATAAATTGCCAAATCCACCCACTGTCATTGAGTCAACCCCAACTCATAGCAAGCCTATAGGACAGAGAAGAACTGCCCCCATAGCATTTCCAAGGAGCAGATTGCCTCGTCTTTCTCCTGTGGAGTAGCTGGTGAGTTCCAACCACTGACATTTTGCTTAGCAGCCCAGTACTTTACCCACAGCACCACTGTTGTTGCTGTTGTTATGTGCCATCGAGTTGGACCCAACTCATAGCGACCCCTCCTTGGGTTTCTGAGGCGGTATCACTATTGCCCAACCTTCCTTCTGAGGAGTGACTGGTAGGTTTGAACCGCCAGCCTTCTGGTTAGCAGTCAAGTGCCTTAGGCACTAGGCTACTAGAGCATCACCAGAATTCCATAAATTGCCAAAAGAGATCTTCAGATCATCAATAATGCCCTGTGATTTTTTCACATTCTAATATTCTCTTTCAAATTTTTATTAGTAATAATGTCTTATCTTTTTTTTTTTTTTTTTCCCCAAAGAGGGCACCCAGATGGCCTAAGCTTCAGCTTCACAAAAACTGGATCCACTCTGATATACAGGAATAATAATGCCAATCTTTGTTTAATGTTCTAAGAGGACAGGGTGGGATTAAATCAGGGTCATATGCATTTGAAGGCAGAGAGGATTATAGGGAACATCACTTTGAAATCCTTTATTTTATAGATGAAGAAACAAAAGACAGAGAGGAGAATGACTCGACCATGGTCACACAAAATCTGTTGACAGTAGAGAAAGGAGTTGATCCAAGTCATTGACCATCACTCTTGTTGTTTGTCCAATAAATCAAGTTGTGCAGAATTAAAGAGAATTAATAGGTTTGGCACTCAGATTCATTGTTTAGGCTTACCCTTGGAAGCCTCCGCTGAGCAAATGTCTCATGACATCTTAAAACAGCCTCTTCAGTCCACACCACTAGGCACATACTTTAACTTTCCCCTCCTACTCTTCCTGTCAGTAAGGCTCTAAATAGTAATTCAAGTGATTCCCTATTTATCCATGCATTCTTATAAATCACATGGCCACCAAGAGGACTCAGGAATTCCCCTTCTTTTCCACTGCCAGTCGCTTGAAATTTCCTTTCTTTATTACCTACCTTTTGAACTTGCTCATGAAGACTATGCAGAATCAACCATTTCCACTTTTCCACCTTACTTTCTATCCCCCCACCCCCACGTGATTCCCCAACTCCCTATGGCAAAGACATACTGTTGTATGGAACTAACTCACCAATTATCCTACTCTCAATTTTTCCAAGGACAGTAATTGTTTAGAGATAAATCTTAGTGAATGGTGGAAAAAAAGATTATCCCTGACACCACTCCTTAAACTTTGCTCCACACTGCTGACCTTCACCTTCAGATCTGAATGAGTTTGACATCAACCATCATACTGTCTGTCTTTTTCCCCTTTAGCATCCTTCACTCACCCATTCCCTCCACTCTCCCAATAATATGAAGCCTTCTCCTGATTCACAACCCATTCCTTATCTTTCAAGTCTTGGTTCTTCTCTAAATATAATTGAATCTTAACGTTAGCTTTTTGTGTACCTCCAAATTAGTCATTTTCCACCTGTTTTTATGACTTCTGTGTTTCTCTAAAGTAGTCAAAGGAGACTGACCCCACCAGTGTAATTCATTGTTTTTGCAAGCACTAAAACTTTTAGCAAGCTTTCATTTTGTCATACTTTGGCTTGCATGTTGCTGTGATGATCAAGGCTATGCCACTGATATTTTGAAGACCAGCAGGGTCACCCATGGTAGAAAGGATTCAGTGGAGCTTCCAAACTAAGACAGATTCAGAAGAAGAAAGGGGCCATCCACTCACTTCTGGAAAAAATGGCCAGTGAAAACCTTATGAATAGCAGTGAAACACTGTTTGATATATTACTGGAAACTCTGAACAGGGTATCAGGGAAAGGGAGGATACTGCCTACTGAAGATTTTATTCTGTGACATTGATACCAAAGGGGAGGGAAATCTTTTCAGCAGCAGGCAGGTGGTGGCAGTGGAAAGGAAAGCAGGACTCCAAGCCGTGACACACACTAGCAAATGTAGCCCCTAGGCCTGCACCATCTGATAAGGTAGCCATAGCCACATGTAGCTAAAGAGTAGTTGAAATGCAGCTAATGAAAACTTGGATGGGATTAAGTATAAAATACACACCAGATTTCAAGGACTTACTATGAGAAAAAGAACATCAAATACCTCAATAATTCCATATTGAAATGATGATATTTTGGATATACTTTGGGAGTTCTGGTGGCGTAGTGCCTAAGACATTCGACTGTTAATCAGAAGGCTGGCAGTTCAAACCCACCAGCCACTCCTTGGAAGGAAGACTGGGCAATCTACTTCCATAGAGATACTGCCTCAGAAACCCAAGGAGGTGTCTCTCTGCATTGGATCTGACTCCACGGCAGTGAGTTTTTGTGCTTCCATTTCCTAGTGCTTCTGTAAAAGATACCCCACAATTGAATTGCTTTAAAGGACAGACATTTCTTTTCTTACAGTTATGAAGGCTAAAAGTCCAAATCACAGTTTTGGCCATGTAGATTCCTTCCTTGTTGGTAGCCCTTGGCGCTCCTGTTGCTTGTTGATTCTCACTAGGCATCTGTTTCCCCAGTGTGTGATCTCACCTGACTCTGTGTCTGTGCTGCTCTTTATAGAACTCAGAAGTGATTAGGTTTAGGATTCACCCTTCACTGGTATGACCTCTACTGACTGACTGCATTACATCACTTCCATTTTGAGGGATGATTACATTGGATTGTATCTATACTTACGTTTTTGTGCCTGGGTGCCCTCAAGACAATTCTAACTCATAGAGACCCCCTCTGACCGAGTAGATCTGCCCTATAAGATTTCCTCAAAAAACCAAACTCACTGCTGTGGAGTCGGATCTGACTCATAGTGACCCCTCCTTGGGTTTCCGAGGTGGTATCACTATGGAAGTAGATTGCCCAATCTTCCTTCCAAAGAGTGGCTGGTGGCTTTGAACGGCCAGCCTTCTGGTTAGCAGTCAAGTGCCTTAGGCACTATGCTACCATACATAGGCTGTATGTAATCTTTACAATTTCGGATTACCAGGTCTTCCTCCCGTGGAGCAGCTGGGTGGGTTTGAATGCCACCCTTTCAATTAACAGCTGAATATTTAACAGCTTGTGCCACAAGGGCTCCTCTCCATAGGCATGTTGTTGTTGTTGTTATGTGCCGTCGAGTCAAACCCGACTCATAGCGACCCCTCCTTGGGCTTCCGAGGCAGTATCACTACGGAAGTAGGATTGCCCAACCTTCCTTCCGAGGAGTGGCTGGTGGGTTTGAACCGCCAGCCATCTGGTTAGCAGGCAAGTGTCTTAGCCACTATGCTACCAGAGCTTCATAGGCATAGGAGTTAGAATTCCAACATGTATTCTAGGGGCATACAATTCAATCCATAACACTGGGTTAAATAAAACAGATATTACAAAAATTAATTTCACCTGTTTCTTTTCATGCTTTTTAAAGTGGCTACTGGAAGAATGTAAAATTATAAATGTGGTTTTAATCACATTTCTGTCAGACAGGCTGCTCCAGACCCTCCTCAACCACTGCTGAAGCCAAGAGCTGTGTAGAAAATTGAAGGACAAGCATCCCATTTCCTATATCCCTGCAATCCCAATTTGGATCTGAATACATTTTTTATTTAATTATAGCTACATTTAGTGGATAGGGCCTGAGCATCATCACTAGAAAATTTTGAGTTAAGTAGACTTTTTCTTTCTTGGCTGGAATTCCAGTGATGTCAGTACTGAGAAGAGGATATTTAGAGTTTAAAACAAATGATTTATAAACAAACAAACAACATGAATCTGTATATACCCAGAACAGGAAGAGGCTATTTTAGCTTCTATTGTTGAATGACCTTTCCATGAAAACTTTGCAGAGAGAGAGCTGAAATGCTTACAATTACTTTATCATAGGCAGCTATTTATGTTATTGAAGTGACTTTGGTGAGTTTAACATACATTAAATGCCTTTATATAATTGTTTGAGAAGAGGCTTGGTCAACAGGAGAAGCGTTTATTATTATTATTAAACAGAGAATATGGTTATAGAAAAAATAGATATATAAAAAATGTTAGTGACCTTTGTAGGCACCATTCATCTTAAGAAATTAAAATTCTTCAGTACTTTGGAAAACCCTTCCCATCTCCCAGAGGTAACCACTAGCCTTACTTAATTTCATGCTTATTATTCCTTTCCTTTTAATTAGAATTTTACTGCCAGAGAAGCCATTTTAAAAGCTGGTTTAGTCATTTAAAACTGCCTCTGTTGTATGGACCTGCTTAAAATAATTATACTGATACTGTATAGAAACCTAAATTCCCAAAGCAACTATTCCATTTTTATAAGTATTTTTCCATTAAGAAGGGGGAGGAGGAAAGGAGGGAGAAGGAAAAAATGTTATTAACTTATACAACTGCACTTCTTATATAAGACAGTGAAATAGCAAGAAACTCAATTACTCAGGTTGGGTTTAGGGAGTTGAGGGGCAACAAAAAACTCATGAACAACCACACGAAACTGCATCAAAAAGTCTGGCACATAATAAATATTCCACAACTGTTAGTGTTCCCCTACAGAGGTAGCAATGTTGAATGCCTCAAATATTCCCAAGTAATTTTGATTTCCTCATTCCTGCTCTCTTGACAGTAAAAGATTCAGAATCTCTTCAGCCTTAACTCACTACCCCAGTTCTATCTACAAATTGTATATAATACGAAAAATATTAATATCTTCATCGGTTAAGTAACTTTCCCTGTCTCTTTTCTAATATTATCTGAATAGTCCTCTCTCGTCCATTTGCTCATTTTAGAAGGCAATAATCAAAGAATCACAAAGGGTATTTTTCTTCAACAGTTTAAGTATTAATGCTCACCCACTATTTTGCCAGAAACTATATTAGACTCTAAGGATAAAAAGATGAATATGACATGGTCCCTGCCCTGAAGGAATCTATATTCCAGTGAGTGAAGCAGAGAAATTAATGTGACTCTTTGATTCAACAATTATTTATTGAGCACCTACTATCTGCCAGATACTGTTAAAGAAAATAAATTATATATTATGTTTTTCTTGTGTTGTTGTTAATATGTTGTTCTTTTGTGTTGTTGTCAATATGTTATGTTGGAAGGTAATACATGCTATGGGGAAAAAAATTAAACAGATAAGGGAGATGAATAACAGGAATGGTGAGAAGAAGGATATGTAAGTGACGTCTGAAATAAAGTAGCTGGGGAAGGCATCTCTGAGGTGAAATTTAAGTAAAGACTTGAATGGGGTGAGGCAATAGCCATGCAGTTCTCTGGCAAAGAGCTATGCAAGCAGAGGGGACTGTAAGGGTGAAGGCCTTGAAGTGAGAGGACATCGCAGGTTCCTGCTTTTCCTAGGTTCCTTTCTAAGGATCGTCAAGGTGGCCAGTATAGGGGAAGGAGAGAGCAAAATGAAAGGAGTTTGAGAAAATAATATAGAAGTTAAAAAAGGGGAGGACCTGGCAGAATGTTGTAAGGACTTAGGTTTTTACTTTGAGGGAGATAGGAAGCCAGTAGAGGTTGGCAGAAGAGTGCCATTATCTGACTTAAGATCTAATTGGATCACTCTGACTTCTACATCAATAATAGATTCAAGAAACATAAGAGTGGAAGAGAGAAAACTAGGAGGCTATTGGAATAATCCAGACAAGAGATGATGTTGGGTTGCACCAAATTGGTAACAGTGGAGATGGTAAGAAGGGGTCCAGTTCTGCATGTATTTCAAAATTTGAGCCAATGATATCTGCTGACATACAGGGTTTTGGACATAAGTGAGAGAGGAGTCAGAAATGATTAAGAGATATTTTGGGAAATAAAAAAGTAGAATTCTCAAGAGCCAAGAAGACTGAGGGAGAAGCAGATTTTGAGAGGAAGAACAGGAGTTTGGTGTCAATCAGTACAGTCATTAAGTTTTATATACCTGTTAGACATCCATATGGAGATGTAGTTGAGAAACTGGACCTAGAGTTTAAAGATGTCTGGACTAAACTCATTTAAACCCATTGCCATTGAGTTGGATCCGACTCATAACGACCCCTCCTTGGGTTTCCGAGGCAGTATCACCACGGAAGTAGATTGCCCAACCATCCTTCCAAGGAGTGGCTGGTGGGTTTGAACCACCAGTCTTCTGGTTAGCAGTCAAATGCCTTAAGCACTACGCCACCAGAGCTCCCATGTCTGGACTATTGTTGTTATGTGCCATTGAGTTGGACCCTACTCGTAGCGACCCCTCCTTGGGTTTCTGAGGCAGTATCACTATGGAAGTAGATTGCCCCAGCTTCCTTCTGAGGAGTGGCTAGATTGGAGATATAATGTCTGGACTAGAGATATAATTTTAGAGTTACCAATAGCTGGCATTAAGGCTGAAAGACCTGATGAGATTACGGCTGAGCGAGTTTAGTTAGAAATGTCAAAGTTCTGAGCCCTTGAGTACTCTAACATTAAAGGTCTAGGAGATGTTCAGAGACAACCAAACACCTTGAGGGAGAAAATCATTGGGCCTACAGGCTCAGGACCATAATCTTGAGAGCAAATTGGCACAACATACTACATAAAAATCTTGTTCTACATCCTACTTTGGTGTGTAATGACTGGAGTCTTAAAAGCTTTCGTGCACCATCTAAGATGCAAGTACTCATCTCCTGTCATCTGGAGCAAAGAAGAGTGAAAAAAATCAAAGTTATTTAGAAGTTAGTCCAGAGATATGATCGACCATGAGGACCTCAGCCTCATGACCCTCAGACCAGAAGAACTAGGTGGTGCCCAGCTACCAATGCCAACTGTCCAAAAAGGGATCAAAATTGGAGATCCTGGATAGAGTGGGCATAGTGCCTAAGGCATTTGATGCTAGCCAGAAGATAAGCAGTTCATATGCACCAACGACTTCTCAGAAGGAAGATTGGGTAATCTACTTCCGTAGAGATACCGCCTCAGAAATCCAAGGAAGGATCACTATAAGTCAGGATTGACTTGACGGCAGTGTTTTGGCTTTCCTTTTTTTTTTTTTTTTCCGGTTTTAGGTAGAGTGGGAAGTAAATGTGGAACACAAAAATGACCAGAATTACTGGTGGAGTAGAGACTGGTGGAACCCCTGAGACTATAGCCCTGGGTTATCCTTCAGGCCTGGAAATGGACTTGCTTCCATGGATTGGCTCTCAGCCCAACAGTAGAAAGACCTACAAGCAGAACACCTACCCCAGGGAGATGTACCCACCAACTCTAGAGAGATGTACCCCTTGGATCAATCAGCCATGAGACATCAGAGGGGCAGCATTCATGTAGAGGGAAAGCTGGACAGGCAGGAATGCACAGATAAGAGGGCACAGGGAGGGGGGGTGGCCACGGGGAGGAGAGATTTTTATGGTGGGGGATTATAATCAGGGCCATGAAATAAAATGTGCATGAACTGTTGAGAGTAAAACGAATCTGCTTTGTAAATTTGCACCCAAATCATAATTGGAAATAAATAAATAAAAAGCCTAGGAGATAGTAGAAGTGAATAAGAGACTGAAAAGGAGAGGGCAGTGAGTTAGGAGGAAAATTAGGAGAGCACAGTGTTCTGGAATCCAAGAGAAAATTTTTCTTCAAGGAGAGGAGATAGTGATTAATTTATCATCCTGTGATTAAGTTAATGGTGATAGGTCCAAAAGATGAAGACTTGAGAACTAACCGTTGATTTTCATTAAGTCAGTGATGACTTTACTATGAGTAATTTGGTGGAGTGATAGAAATTAAAATCCAATGAGAGTGGGTTCAGAGAGAATAGAAGGAGTGGAATTGAAGGGTGAATTTAGCCAAGTATTTCAAGGACTTTCACAGTGAAAAGAGGACAAATAAATGAATGAAATAGCTAGCAGGAGAAATGAGTTCAAGAGAGGGTTTTTATACTGTTGGAAGTAATTTAGGAGAAGGAGAAAATTGGATGATTCAGAAGATAGAGGTGGGAATTTCTGGAGTCCTTGAGTAGGTGAGAGGGGGTAATATTTAGGGTTTGTTTGTTTATGCTTAGATAAATGCGTATGTGTGTTTAAAGTCAACCAACTGAAGTGTTTTCTACTGTAGTGTTTTATTCTCTCTGTTCCACTCCTCTTGAAAAATCATTTTGACTTACATATTACCATTTAAAATTTCTTATTGCTCCCATAAATCATGCACACCACTATGAAATTCCACACTAGGTATTAGTAGATATGTGTTTCCAGCAAAAGTAGGACCTTATTTCTAATATACTTAAAAACAGACATGTGTCTCAGCAGCAAGCAGAAAGCCTTATCTATCACAAGCTAAATTGTGGAAAATGCATGAAAGTAGAAATTCTGAATGAGAAAATAAAACTTATTTCTCATCTGCATTTCATGTCTAGTAGTAAGAGTTTATGTTTATCATCATAACAAAAATTTCACATTTTTTAATGATTCAAGGCAGATGTTCTGTTTTTAGAAAATTAATTTCATATGATTGTTTAGGTTTTAATAGGATTCTCACCAGGAAATTGGTCAACAGGGGACAATATTGACCTATTAAGAACTGAGATGACTTGTACAATGAATAAGGAAGTTATATTATTGCTGTTGCTGTTGTTTGTTGCCATTGAATCAGCTCCACCTCATGGCAACCCCATTTACAAACAGATGAAACAATCAAAAGTCCTGTGCCATCTTCACAATCAACTCCTTTGTTGCTGCCACTGAGTATTTTGAATCCATTGCTCTGGTGGTGTAGTGCCTAAGGCATTTGACTGCTAACCAGAAGGCTGGTGGTTCACACCCACCAACCACTCCTCGGAAGGAAGATGGGGCAATCTGCTTCCATAGAGATACCACCTCAAAAACCCAAGGAGGGTTCGCTATGAGTTGGATTTGACTCAACAGCAGTGAGTTTGGTTTTTTACAACCTAAGAGGCTCATCTTCCAGCACTATATCAAACAATATTCTTTCGTGATTTATAGGGTTTTCACTGGCTAATTGTCAGAAATAGATCACCAGGACTTTCTTCCTACTATGGCTTAGTCTAGAAGCTCCACTGAAACTTGTCCACCATGATGGACCTACTAGAATTTGAAATATTAATGGCAACATAGTTCCAAGTATCATAGCAACACATAAGCCATCACAGTCTGACAAACTGACAGTTGGTGAAAAGAAACTACAGCAGATGTTTATATGTAATTCAGTTGCTTTATGGACCAATCCTCTAAAACTCACTTTCGGAGTGCTATAAATCCAAAGTAATACTAGTCACTGAAAGTTATTGTAAAAATTATCTTCTTTCTTCTCATGGTCTGTTGTATAATGGCTCCAGAAACTGCTTGGTTTGGGATTCATAATAATAAAAACCAAACTCACTGCCGTCAAGTTGGTTCTGACTCATAGGGACCCCTCCTTGGGTTTCTGAGGCGGTATCTCTATGGAAGTAGATCAGCCAATCTTCCTTCCAAGGAGTGGCAGGTGGGTTTGAACCACTAGCCTTCTTGTTAGCAGTCAAATGCCTTAGGCAGTACTCCACCAGAGCTCCCATAATTATAATAGTGTGGTAGTTAAGTTTATGTGTCAACTTTGCTGGGCCTGGTTAAGTGGCTGGGCAGCTAATGGTAGTTATTCCCCATGAGGAGACTGGTAATCAACTCCATGGTGGGATCTACCACAAGCAGCTGAGTAGCTGCCTTCAGCCTATGATCTGCTTCCCGTATATAAGAAGTCTTGGGAATAGTCTCTAGCCTGTGCCACACTTGGATCCTGCATTTAGCCATGTTGTTGTTCAGCAGCCTGCTGTGTTCTGCTGACCTTGGGACTTTCAATGGACTTGAATTAATGGCCTGCCGTGTGGTTTGGTGACATCAGGACTGTGCCTTTTTTCTTGTCAGCCTTGGGCTTGTCAGTCTCAGCAGCCAGCAGCTGTCTGAGTGAAGAAAAGCCTCCAGCTCCAGCAGGCCAGGAGCAGGAGGCAGCACTGAAGTCCAAGATTGAGGGGCTTTTACCCAGCCCCTAGAGCCTGGCACTTTGAACTCAAACTTAAAGCCTCCAAACTGTAAGAGAATAAACTCCTGTTTGTTCAAGCCATCCCATTTGTGGTATATTCCTGTCAGAGCGGCACTAGGTAACCAAAACAAATAGTTAAACTTTACTTAGGCATCTCCAAGATGCCAAGGTCCTTGGCTTCACAACAGTTCTGTATGATGGAAGTCTTTAGCTTTTTAAAGGAAAAACCCAGGAGTTTAAATAATAAGCCTAACATTACACTCACAGAAGCTCTGGTGGTGCAGTGCCTAAGGCATTTGATTGCTAACCAGAAGGTTGGCAGTTCAAACCCACCAGCTGCTCTGTGGAAGAAAGATGGGGCAATCTAATTGGGTGAAGATATATCACTTTGGAAACCCAAGGGGCGTCACTGTGAGTTGGAATTAACTGGATGGCAGTGAAGACATTACACTCTAGTTGAAATTCCTGGAACCCTCTACTATAGAACACATGCCATGGCTACAGAAAGGAAAGCTTTAAAAATCAAAGGTAACTTCTATGTGAATTCTGAAAGCCACATAAACTTTTATAGGCTAATTGTGTTGAAGAACAATTTAAAAGTCAGGCACATTATTGCATATCTGGAAAAACAGTAAAGCATTTATTTGGTTAGTTAATCTTCAGTAGTTGTTGAAGAAGAACTTTCATCTTTCAATTATGCTTCCTCTGTAAAATTAAGCAAAGTGTATGGAAGCTATTTCCCCCTAGATGTTATAGTTAAAAACCTTTGCAACTAACAATGATTCCTTATTAAAGAATTCTATAGGGAGAGATTGTGCAAAAATGAAAGAGGACAAATGAAAAATTTTGTTGGCTGAAGATTATAAAAATATTTCTTTTGGTTCCTTCTATCCAAGATAGTTAAATAGACTTTTCTATGGCAAGGTCATTTTAGGAATAAAGATGGGTGGATGGATGAATGATAAGTAGATAAGCTTATCAAACTTCTCAGTGTTGTTTGAAAATGACAAAAACTTCAAGAAAACGCTCAATTTAAGTGCATTCTGCTAAAACCTTTTTCAATCCAATTCCTTATCTTTAATTCTCATGATTCATCTCGTATCTGACTAAAGCTGCTTAAAATTTTGTGCTCTTGCCATCTGAAAGCATGATCTTTCATGCAAAATAAAGAACTCACAAAATGTTGAGAAGCATTTCCTGTGAGGGGAAAAAATGAATTTGCATTCTGAGCCTTATAGCTACAGATTCATCAGTTGATCTGGTTATGCCTAAAGCAAATGTCAATTTTAGCAAGGATCTTTTATTAGAATTATTAATTGATGGCATTAGTCTATAGGTTTCTTAAGTTCTTAAGTGGTCTGTCAGGATCCCAATCAGCAGAGGCAAAGCAAGCTCTCTTCATTTCCTGCTCCCTAGCACCCAGTTATTAAGGAATCTGGGGTGCCTAATTTGCTTATATGATATGTATTTTGCTATGGTTTTATCATAAGTCTTATTTAAAAATACAGTGCAACATATCTGAAGGTTATATGTAAGTTTTATTTTTAGCAATGCCTGGCTTATGAAGGCTATGAACTTGAAATACTAAACACAGTCCAACTAATATTTATTTCATAAATAAGCCATTCTGCTCTATGGCAAAAAAAAAAGGTCCTATACTCAGAGAGCTAATAATCTAGTGGGTAAGATACACACATAAACAACTAACTGAAACTTTATACATAAATGCTATACCGGAAATACCAAGAAAGTACCATGGAAGTACACAGCAAGGAAGGATTAGTTTGACTAGATTAGATAGAATCGGAAGGAAGATGGGGCAATCTACTTCCCTAGTGATACTGCCTCGGAAACCCAAGGAGGGGTAGCTATGAGTCGGATTCGACTCGACGGCACATAACAACAACACAACAACAGATAGAATAAGTCAGCTTTGAGGAGAGGTTATACTTTAAGTGGGAAACTTGAAATATGTATTAAAGGAGTAAAGGAATGTCTGCAATCACAATCTGTACTTGATAAGTATTGATTGCATTTGATTACTTAAAATATATATGCATCCGTGACAAACTCAACGAGGGCTGATGTCAATAACTCGTAATCTACAGCAAATCTAGTATCACAAAGACAATGATGAGTTTATGTTTTAAAGAGACTGTAACCAAACAGGCTTATCAAGGATGTATGCTAAATAGTTACTTTTTTGTTAATTTTTCATTAGAGTATAATATACATACAGAAAAGTGCATGTGTAAATGCATATATAAGCTTAATAAATTTTAAAAATCAAACACATTTAACTCATTTAACTTGGGCCCATATCAGGACATAAAACATTACTGGCTGTACAGAAGACCCCTCATGTCCTAGCCCAGTCAGCACCAGTATTCATCCCCAAGGTAAATGCTATCTTGATTGCACTATTTTCTAGCTTCCTCAGTCAATATTATGCAAGTGAAATCCATCCATATGGTTCTGTGTAGTTACAGAAGGTTCATTCTCGTTGATATTGTATTCTATTATATTGATATACTTCCATTTATTTATATATTCCATTGTTAATGGACATTTGGGTAGTTTCCAGATTGAGGCTACAAATGATACTATCAAGGCCATTTTATTTGTGTTGACTAACTTAAATTTCCGGCAGATATTGAGGATGAAATTGGAGAAAAAATAGGTATATTTCACTATAGAAATCTATTCTATTGATATTAAGTTGGAGTAAGCTAATTCTGAATTTTCCTTTCTGTCCAGAAATAACATTGGTTATACATAATTTCCAGTCCAAGAATTTAAAAATTCTCCTCATTACACCAATGATTGGAAGAGTATCTGAAATATACTGCAAAGTGAATAGGGACATTGGCATTTTTTGCTCTAGACAGTTGTTGAAGCTGAGTAATGAGTACCTGGAAATTCATAATATAATTTTTCTTTACTTTTGTTTATGTTTGAAATTCTTCTCAATAAAAGTTTTAAAAACATTTTATTTCAGACACTCAATATATTAAGGCAGTAAATCTCCCTTCTTCTTATATTTTCATGTACTACGATTTGATGCTGTTTCTGGGTTTTATCATTGTCTTTTATATGCATACATCTTCTTAAGATTGCCTGGGCTATTTCACTTTGAAAATTTGTTCTTTTATATAATTTTCAAAAATAATAATACAGAAATATGTGTGTCCAAAAAATGACCAGAATTACTGGTCAGATAGAGTCTGGTGGAAACCCCAAAACTGTGGCCCCAGGTTACCCTTCAGGCCTAGAATTGGACTCACTCCCATGGATTGGCTCTCAGCCCAACAGTAGAAAGACCTATATGAAGAACACCTACCCCAGGGAAATGCACCCACCTATTCTAGGAAGATACACCCTTTAGAGCAATTGTCCATTGAGCACCAGAGGGGCAGCATTCACAAAGAAGGAAAACTGGACAGACAGGATTGCATAGTTAAGAAGGGCACAGGGACGGGGTAGTCTACAGCAACGGGGAGAGGAGGAGAGTTTGTTATGGTCAGGAATGGTAATCTGGGCATGAAATCAAATGTACACGAACTGTTGAATGTGAAATAAATTTTGCTATGTAAATTTGCACCCAAAGAACAATAAAATTTAAAATATATGTGTGTGTGTATATGCATAACTACATATAAAATTACATACTTATATGTACACACACACACGGATGTACTGAAACAATAGAAATGATAATGATTTCAATGACTGAAATGGAATTCATTTTTGCAGTTTGAATCTGTTTTGCATAAATCTTTTTGGCACATAGACTAAATAAGCAAATAGATACCTTCTACAACCAGTCATGTTGACATACTTAGGTTAGGCCTACCTCTACTCCAAGGGAAAAAACCTGATGGACAGCATTTCACCATTGGTGTATCCATATTTACTTGCCCTGGCTCAGCCATCCCGCTTGCCCATATCTCGTCTACTTTTGTTGGAGACACCTGTCCTTCTCATCGGAAATAATGATTCAGAAAAAACCCACTTCATTTATTCAAAGAGGATTCTATCTAGATGTAGTTTAATCTAAACTATGTCATTAAAAAAAAATAATTCAAGTCACAAGGCACGTGTTTCTCACGGGAGATAAATGAACACAGTTTGTGTGTATATGTAATTAATTATACCCAACAGAGAATCATCTTATTGGAGCACTCATTATAAGTATGCAAAAAGCCAAAAGACTCAAGGAAAGGCCAACTGCAACTGGGCACTGTCCTGAAGTCTGATACTCTGTTCATGATCAGCAACAAATCCCTTTTCAAGTATAATCATGTTTATTGATGCCAATAGATTTCTTCACAAGAAAGAAACTTCCCATCCTATTCTATTGTCCTCTTATTGCAGTAACTCTTCAAACCTTTAGAACAGCCGCTTGTTTCTTAACTTTTACTTTAATAAAAGTGAAAACCCCTTCTTTCATCTACCACACAATTTTGACCTTAAAGAATTTTATTTTCTCACAAGAATATACAGTTGGGAGCTACATATTGAGTTGTTTTCCCTTTTCAAACTTGATTACATGCTCAGGCATGGTTACTGGCAGTTGTTAGACGGCACTGGTGGAGGCCTCATGATAATCTGGGAGACAGTATCTGTGCCAATCAGTACTGTAATGGGTCTCAGTGAAGTGATTTAACTGCTTTGGTTGAAACCATCTCAGTGGCATGTAGAACCTAAGGATTTCCTGAATTTTTATTAGTTTTCATTATCTTTTAAGTATCTATCTTTGTGCCTCTGTTCCTTCATCTTTCATATGGGAATAATAATAATAACATGTATCTCATAGTATCATGCTAGGATTAAATGATCTAACGTAAGATTCTTAGAACAGTTCATGATACAAAGTGAGAACTTCTGCTTGATGTACTCCATCTGTACCCACCTGAGTTTCATTGGTCCTCCATGGTCTAGCTCAGATCCTCTATCTCCATGAAGCTTCCATGACATCCCTGCCTTTACAGATCACACCATCACAACTAGAATTTATTGTCTATCATAAATTTCAACCCTTATCTAGATAATGTTGGAATTTATCAATTACTGATTGTTCCAGATATGAATCTTATCTTTGGAAACAGAATTATAAAATTCATATGACATTGCTCTATATTTCTCATAAGCCATGCTACTAATTAGTAAAGGAAGTATCAGATACTTAATAAAAGCTTGTTAATAGGTGATATGCTAGAACTAAGTTTACAGTGTGTTTTAATTCTTAATAAAAATAGCATGGGCATATATTTTATTTTGCAGTTGCAAGGAATTATTAACAATTGGATTTTCTTTGCTTTTCATTCTTTATTGTTTTTCACAGGAAGGATGATTATGAAAATACTTTAAATATTGAAAGTATAATTGCAGATAAAACTTTTCTTCAAAGTAAGTTCCTTCTTCTGATATAAAAATTTAATTTTGAAATAATAGATCTGCTTTATCTCACCTACTTTGGTCATGTTGTCAGAAGGGGCCATTCCCTGGAGAAAGATATCTTGCTTGGTGAAGTTGAGGGTCAATCAAAAAGGGGAGGGCACTCAATGAGATGGATTGACACAGTGGCTGCAACAGTGAGCTCAGGTATAGCAAGGATTGTGAGGCTGGCACAGGACTAGGCAGTGTTTCATTATATTGTACACAGGGTCACTATGAGTCGGAGCCAATTCAATGGCACCTAACAACAACACCTCCTATCAGATCTTCCTGCTAATATATAATCAGTTTAAAAACCTACTGCCATCAAGTGGATTCTGACTCCACAGGACAGAGTAGAACTGCCTCATAAAGTGTCCAAAGCTGTAAATCTTTATGTGGAAGTAAATTGTCTCAACTTTCTCCCAAGAGTGGCTGATGGGTTCAAACCACTAACCTTTTGGTTAGCAGCCCAATGCTTTAACCACAGCACTACCGGTGAGCCTCAAATCAGTTTTTATTGTTGTTGTTGTTGTTGTTGTTGTTATTTGCCATTGAGTCAGACTCGACTCATAGCGATCCCTCCTTGGGTTCCCAAGGCAGTATCACTACAGAAGTAGATTGCCCCATCTTCCTTCCCAGGAGTGGCTGGTGGGTTTGAACCACCAGTCTTCTGGTTAGCAGTCAAGTGCCTTAGGCACTAAGAAAATTCTCTTTTTATTAGAGATCATGGAGAAACATTTCCACAAAATATCTCCTCTAATTGTTTTAGAGTTTGACTGTTGTAATAATTTTCTATGACTGCTGTACAAAGTTGCCATGACTTAATGGCTTAAAACAACACAAACTTATTATCTCACACTTCTGGGATAGAAGTCCGAAGTGAGTTGCATTGAGCTAGAATTGAGGTGTCAGGAGGGCTGTGTTCCTTTCTGAAGACTAAGAGGAAATAGGTTTCCTTCCCTTTTCAGCATCTAGAGACCACCCGTATTCCCTGGTTCCAAGGCTCATTTTTCTGTCTTCAAAGGCAGCTTATATGGGTCAAGTTTTTCCCACATTGACTTCTTTTTCTGTCTGCCTTATCCACATTTGAGGATACTTGTCATTACATTTGGGAGTCGCTGGGTGGGTAATGCAGATGGTGAAGTTCTAGACTACTATCCAAAAGATGGGTGGTTTGAATCCATCCCGGTGCCTGGTGATCTGCTTCCAAAAAGTGACACTTTGAAAACCCTATGGAGTGCAGTTATACTCTGCACACATGAGACCACCTTGAGTCAGAATCAAGTTGACAGCAACTGGATTTTTTATTTGGGATTACATTGGGCTATCTATATAATCCAGAACAATTTCTATACTTTAAAGTTACTAATTAACAACCTTAATTCCATCTGCAGCCATAATTCCCTATTGCCATTTAACCTAACGACGTATTCACTGGTTCCTGGGATTAGGACATGGACGTAGGATGAGGAGCCCCTAATCTGTCTAACACAATCATCTTTTCTATAAACAAGAAATTCCCTACATTAGCCAATTTTCATCCCTCTCTCACCAATTTAAAGCTCCTTGTTTTATTTTATTTTTCCTAGAGCAGATGGAAAGCATATTAAAACTCTACTGTCAAAATCATACAACCAGATTATGTCTTGGCCTAATTAAAATGTAATATTTTTATGAACTAAAATAAGAAAATGCATATCCAGAAAAGGTTGAATCTAGAAATGTAATTGAACAAGATAAGATCCTATAAAGTTTGATATTTAGAGATCAAAGTCTGAAAAGTAGATAGATTTATCCCCCATTTATCATAGGGAAGAAGTGATACATACTGTACTTCATTTATAACTGTTCTGTAAAGGACACAGTTATAGAGATGAGGAACAGATAGTGGTTGGAGGGACCAAGGAGGGGACTGGAGCACGACTGCAGAAGAGCATCATGAGAGAATTCCTGTGGCAACAGAACTGTTCTGTATCTTGAGTGTAATGGCAGTTATAGGAATCTACCCATGTGATAAAATGTTACAAAGACATACCCCCCCCAAAAAAAAAAAAAAAAGAGTATATGCAAAAACTGATGGAATTTACAAAAGTCCCTAGTATAATTAATTATACTATGTTAATCTGGTTTTGGGGAGCTCTGGTAGCATAGTGGCTAAGACACTTGCTTGCTAACCAGACGGCTGGCGGTTCAAACCCACCAGCCACTCCTCGGAAGGAAGGTTGGGCAATCCTACTTCCGTAGTGATACTGCCTCGGAAACCCAAGGAGGGGTCGCTATGAGTCAGGTTTGACTCGACGGCACATAACAACAATCTGGTTTTGATCATGCACTATCATTATGTAAGATGTCACACTGGGAGAGCTGAGTGATGGGATCATGAGACCCCGATGTACTATTTTTGCAACTTCTTGTGAGTCTGTAATTATTCCAAAAATATATTGATTTTTAAAATATGTGTTTAAAAAAAAAGGGGGCAAGAAGGAAATGAGAATAGGGTGGGGGGTTGAAAACTGAAGATGAGTGCTTAAACATCTGTCTGCAATGTTTAAGGCAGAAAAAGTGGACTTTATTTATGGTTTCATATTTGGTAGAGGCATGGGTCAGCTAAATTAGTAAAATGTGCTCTAATTCTCAAGTCATTCCAAATCTGCAGTCTCACAGATATTTAAAATTCAATAATCTAAATAGTTTTATCCTTAATCCAGTAGCTAGAAAAAAAGAATGAAAGAGAAACACTATTTGGTTTCTTTAGAGGCACATAAAGTTGAGTAACATTAACTTCATTAATTTAAGTGAAGTTAGTCTGAAAACGGAAAATACAAGGAGAGCTTAACTTCCTATCTCCCGTGAGCTCTGAGAACTGGAGTGTGTCTCAGAGGCTTTCCTTCACATGTTTGCAAGAAGCCAAACCTCTGATGAGCAACTTTAAATAGAGGGCTTAAATGTTTGTCACTTTAACGTATGCAAGAAATTCCTGGAAAGCACCTTTCAAAAATATTTGATTTCAGAAATATGTTATGTTTACTTAAGAGTTTAAAACATTTCAAAATAATCAGCATAACTAAACTAGGAAGAAATGCACTATCAGTTACCATTAAACATGGAAAGAAAATAAAACATTTTATACAGCCTAATGGCTTTATCTGTTGGCTAATGAGGGCCTGAAATCAGAGCAGCAGCAGTTTGAGAAGGTTGGAGAGAAGACAGAAACGAACAAGGAACCAGGAACACAGGATGGGAGTACACTTTGTTCAAATGAATCTTGCAGGCTTTGAAAGATTCTGGGAGCTGGTTCTTGTATTCCTTTTGAAGTGGTACATAATGAGCTCCTGTTAGAAAAATTAAGTTCCTGAGGTGTAGAGCATCCACATTCTAATGTGAAAGTTTGCTCAAAATAATATGTATTCCTGAGTAACTGAAGTCTGGGAAGTTCGAATCACTTTTCAGCCACTTCCTAGCTGTGTGAGTTAGGCTCATCTCTAAGATGAACCTGAATCTTAATTGTATCCTATGTAAAAATGGTTGTAATAATGGCTAACATTTATTGAGAGGTTGCCGTGTGCAACTTAGAATGCTGCTCTAAATTCCTTCTGTATCTGGCCTACAAAATACTATGCAACTTACCTCACAGGGAGGGCTTAAATGTGAGGCATAAATGAACTACAATATGTATAAACCTCAGCACTATAGTGGAACATATTAGGTACTGAGTCAAGTTTTGGTTTCCTTTTTCTTTTATTCAGAAGTTTTCTTAGCAGTGACTTTGCCATTAATGATGCTGTTGGCCACAGCTTGTCAGAGGGCTCTGATAGTAAGGATTAAGATATATTACTGAAATATTGGTTGGGCAATCCTACTTCCGTAGTGATACTGCCTCGGAAACCCAAGGAGGGGTCGCTATGAGTCGGGGCCGACTTGACGGCAAACAACAACAACTGAAATATTTGCATTAACACACTTATAAGGCTAGCAACCTAAACTCTTAAAATAATTAATTGCCATTTAATTCCCAAGATTCAACAAATTAGTTTAAAAAAGAAAAAGAAAAAGGAAAAAAAATAGCTACCCTGAGATAGTACCTATAGAAAATGTATTACTCTCAAAGAATGACACTATATTGTTCTTTTGGGTTATTGTTAATATGATCAGCTTTTTTATGTGAGTGATCACTTGTAGACATACTAATCTTCTTAGACTTAGTTCTGAGCCCATCTAATCCTGAGCTCTGCTCTATCATGGGACATAAGCTTGCTCCCAAGGACAGGCATTCTTGTGTCTGTAGAAACAGGATTCGTTGGAATTTGTTTTAGACCCAAACCTCTTCACCTTTCCCTCCCAAACAGGCCCTCACCTGACAGATCATCTACACTGGAAACACTGCCTTACCTCAAAGGATTTGAGTCTTGTCAGATTAGTCTACCTACAGCCTTTGCAAGGCCTGAATAATAGAGTCTCTTAAAGTCCTTGGTTGGCACAAAGTTTGCTCTAGGCTACTGATCAAAAGGTTAGTGGTTCAGATCTACCTAGTGACACCATGAAAGAAAGAGCTGGTGATAAACTTTCATAGGATTAGGTAAAAATCCCAACCTCTTGCCATCAAGTTAGTTCTAGCTCCTGGTAACCCTATGCGTTACAGAGTTCAAGTGTTCCACAGGGTTTTCTTGGCTGTAATCTTTACAGGAGCAGATCACCAGGCTTTTCTTCCATGGTGCTGGGTGGGTTTGGACCACCAACCCTAAGGTTAGTAATCAAGCACAATTTCTCACTCCACCCATGCACCTTTCCATAGAATTACAGCTACTGAAATGACGTATCTGACAAGGGACTTATCTCTAGAATTTTTGGAAAACTCCAACACTTCAATAACAAAAAGACAAATAATCCAATTAGAAAATGGGCAGAAGACATGAGTAGACACTTCACCAAGGAGGATATTCAGGCGGCCAGCAAACATTTGAAGAAATTCTCACCATCATTAGCCATTAGAGAGATGCAAATCAAAACAACGAGATACCATCTGGCTCCAGCACTAGCAGCAAAGTTCAACAAGACAGAAAATAACAAATGCTGGCAAGGATGTGGAGAGATTGGGACTCTCATACACTGCTGATGGGACTTTAAAATGGTCCAACCCCTGTGGAAAGCAGTATGGAGATTCCTTAAAAAGTTGGAAATAGAAATACCATTTGACCCAGCCATTCCATTACTAGGTATGTATACTAAAGAAGTGAGAGCCAGGAAAGAACAGATATATGCACACCCATGTTCATCACAGCACTATTCACAATAGCAAAAAGTTGGAAACAACCTAGATGTTCATCAACTGAGGAATGGATAACCAAACTATGGTACATAAACACAATGGAATACTGTGTGATCCTAAAGAATAATGTAGACTCTGCAAAACACTGCATAATGTGCATGAACTTGGAGGACATTATGCTGAGTAAAATAAATCAATCACATGAGGACAAATATTGTATTAGTCTGTTATTGTAAAAGTAGTCAAGGAATGGTTTATATATGGAAGGAAATTTTCTTTGTTGGTTACCAAAGGTGGGAGGGGAAGAGAAGGAACACTGTTGATAGGTAAAGATAAATATTGATTTGGGTGAAGAGAATGGCAAATGTACCAAATGTGAGTGATCAACATGGTGGCATTGAGGAAGAGGAAGACATAGAGAGGTACATGAGAAGTGCAGACAACAAAGATGAACCCTTTTGCACATACAGTACTGCATTGTGAGTGAAGGCAAACACAGGTATATGGATGATAGATGGGTGGACAGGCTGAACTGTTAGGTATGTCTCTGCAGCAGGGAGTGTACCCAAGACCATGTATAGAGTTGGCAGACAACGGTTCTACAAGTTCATTTGTATGTTCTATAAGAATTCCCAGGTGTATAGTAGAGCTGACAAGGGACAATGTTGTAGTCACTTTCTGGTCACAGTCAGCTACCCAGAGGGACTAAGTAGTTGAATCTGTGGGCTCAGGACCATAGTCGCAGGGGACGTCAAGCTCAATTAGCATAACATACTACATAAAACATTGTTTCACCTCCTACTTTGGTGAGTAGTGACTGGGATCTTAAAAGCTTG
>NW_006921817.1:2038186-2039968 GCF_000298275.1 Orycteropus afer afer | reverse complement strand
TTGAACATTTACCTGAGGTAGATACACTCCTTGGAGAGAACAATCATGGGAGAAAGAAGGGCTGTTTATGCACAGAGAGACAGCTCAGGGGGCAGGAGTACATGCAGGAGTGGACACAGGGAAGAGGTAACTATTGGGAGGAAGTGGGAGGGGAGCTGTTGCATTGGGGTAAATTGTAGTCAATGTCATGAAACAAAGTGTATGTCAACTGCTGTATGGAAAGTGAATTTGCTCTGTAAATTTTCACCCAAATCACAATTTAAAAAAAAAAAAAATTACAGCCATTGAACACCTTTGCAGCACAGTTCTACCCTGAAACATGGCCAGAATAAATTCAATATTAATGGATGTTAGACTTTGAGTAGAATTCTGCTTTCTCCTTCATATGAACTTTTTTGATGAGGAATGAAGTCCTACCAAATCTCAATAAACTATTTCAGGTCACTACTGACTTCACATTTACAGGGAAATTTTTAAAATCATATGAGTTGACTGAAACCTAAATGGTATAAATTTCTTCATTCCTGAAAGTTTCACTTGGTTCTTGATAAAAATCCTTGACATTTTATAAAGAGAAGTCAATAATCTATTTATTGTTGTTAGGTGCTGTGGTGGTTATGTTTATGTGTCAACTGGGCTGGGCTTGGTTAAGTGGCTGGGCAGCTGGTGGTAGTATTCCACATGATGAGACTGGTAATCAACTCCATGGTGGAATCTACTGTGAGCAGGTGAGTAACTGCCTTAGGGATGTGGTCTACTTCCTGTATATAAGGAGAAGTCTTGGGTAACAGTCTCTAGCTTATGGCATACTTGAACCCTGCATGTAGCTGTGTCGTCATTCAGCAGCCTGCCATTGTCTGTTGACCTTGGGACTTTGAGTGGACTTGAATTAATGGCCTGCTGTGTGGTTTGCTAACATCAGGACTATGTCTTTTTACTTGTCAACCTTAGGCTTGTCAGTCTCAGTAGCCAGCAGCTATCTGAGTGAAGAAAAGCCTCTAGCTCCAGTGGGCTGGGAGCAGGAGGTGGAGCTGAAGCCCAAGGTTGAGGGGCTTTCACCCAGCCCCTAGAGCCTGGCACTTTGAACTCAGACTTAAAGCCTCCAAACTTTAAGAGAATAAATTCCTGTTTATTAAGGCCATCTCATCCAGAACAGGAGCCATCAGGTAGGCTCTGACTCATAGTGACTTATAGCTACTCATAGTGTACAACAAACTAAAATACTGCCTTTTCCTACACCATCCTCACAATCCTTGCTATGCTTGAGCCTATTGTTGCAGCCACTATGTTGATCAGTGTCCTTGAGGGTCTTCCCCTTCTTCTTCTTCACTGACCCTGTACTTTACCAAACATGATATCCTCTGGCAGGGACTCATCCCTTCTGACAACATGACCAAAGTAAGTGAGACAAAGTCTGGCCATTCTCACATCTAAGGAGCATTCTGGCTCCACTTCCTCCAGGACAGATTTTTTTGTTCTTCTGGCAGTCCATGGTATTTTCAGTATTCTTCACCAAAACCACAGTTCAAAGGCATGAGCTCTCCTTAGTCTTTCTTAGTCATTGTCCAGCTTTCACATGCATATGAGATGAGTGAAAAATACCATGGCTTGGGTCAGATACACCTTAGTCTTCAAAATGACATCTTTGCTGTTTAACACTTTATAAGGTCTCTTGCAGCAGATTTTCCCACTGCAGTTGTTGTTGTTGTTGTTAAGTGCCATAGAGTCGTTTCCGACTCATAGCGACCCCATGCACAGCAGAACGAAACACTGCCCGATCCC
>NW_006921817.1:2033643-2036816 GCF_000298275.1 Orycteropus afer afer | reverse complement strand
TTTTTTTTTCTTCATGTTGAAGTGTAATCCAAACAGAAGGCTGTAGCCTTCAATCTTCATCAGTAAGTGCTTCAAGTCTTCTTCACTTTCAGCAAGCAAGGTTGTGTCATCTGCATATTGCAGGTTGTTAGTGAGTCTTTCTTCAAAAATGATGCTGCATTCTTCTTCATGGAGTCCAGACTCTTGGCTAATTTGCTCAGGATACAGATTGAATATGCACAGTGAAAGGATACAACCCTGACACACACCCTTCCTGATTTTAAACCATGCAGTATCCCCTTGTTCTGTTCAAATGAATAATTTAGCTATGTTGTTGTTGTTATGAGCCATCAAGTCGGCCCGACTCATAGCGACCCCTCCTTGAGTTTCAGAGGCAGTATCACTACGGTTAGCAGTCAAGTGCCTTAGGCACTAAGCTATCAGAGCAACTCCTTATTTCTTTTCTGCCCCCATCCCAAATTGGTAATTGGTCCACTAGAACAGTGGAGGAGGAGAGATCTTTGCTTTTCTCTCTTGTACCACTGAAGAACAAAAACCAAACTTGCAGCCATCAAATTGAATCCTACTCATAGCGACTCCTCCTTGGGTTTCCGAGGCAATATCACTATAGAAGTAGATTGCCCAACCTTCCTGCCGAGGAGTGGCTGGTGGGTTTGAACCGCCAGACTTCTGGTTAGCAGTCAAATGCCTTAGGCATTATGCCACCAGAGCTCCCTTGTACCACCAAAGGATTTCCCAATCTTTGTTAGGCTTAGAAGTTTACTTCTTCTTGTATGGTTTCTTGTGCCTACTGTAACAAATTACCACATCCTTGGTGGTTTAAAAGTATAGAAATGGATTCTTTCACAGTTTTGGAGGCTGGAAATCTAAAATCACTGTCACGAGGCTGAAATCAAGGTGTCAAGGTGTCAGCAGGGCCACACACCCTCCGTGGGGTCTAACGGAGAATTCATTTTTTGCCTCTTCCAGATTCTGGTGGCTGTCAGCATTCCGTGGCTTCTGGACATATCACTCCATTCTCTGCCTCCATGCTCACAGTGCCTGCTCCTCTTCCGTGTCAAATCTCCTTCTGCCTCTCTTTTATATGGATACATATGTTTGCATTGGGGGCCCATTCGGATAATTCACCACCACTCATCTGTCAATTTGTTCATAATGTAGTAGGTTGCATGTTGCTGTGATGCTGAAAGCTATGCCACTGGTATTTTAAATACCAGCAGGGTCACCCATAGTGGCATAGGTTTCAGTGAAAATTCCAGGCTAAGATCAACTAGGAAGAAAGGCCTGGTGATCTGCTTCTGAGAATTAGCCAATGGGAACCTATGGATCACAGCATAACATTGTTTAACTTGCTTACTTAGAGCATGTTCTCAGAAAAAATCAATTGGTGACGTAGGACATAGGAACTCTGGTGGCTATGAGTTGGAATTGACTTGGTGCCAGTGCGTTTGGTTTTGATTTGAAGGAAGACATCATTTTTGGTGAAACAGAAGGCATTGAGTGAAGCAGAGTGCCAGTATGGATAAGGGAGATGCTCGTTGAGATGGACTGACATAATAGCCACAGTGATGGACTTGAACTTGTCAGTGTCAGAAATATGACAAAAGACTATGCAAAGTTTCATAAAGTACCTAAAGTACCCATGAGTACATAAAGTGGCCATGACTCAGAATCCACTGGACAGCATCTGTCTGTCAGATAATTCAGGATAATCTTTCCATTTCAAGATCCTAAACTGAATCACCTCTGCAAAATCCTTTCTGCTGTATAAGGTAACATTCATAGGTTTTGGGGATTGGGAACTGGATATCTTTTGATGGACTGTTTATTAACCTACCACATGCTCCCTCTTCAACAGCTTCTGAGTTGGCTTCCCATAGCATGTTCTGTTGTTGTTATTATTATGTGCCGTTGAGTTGGACCCGACTCATAGTGACCCCTCCTTGGGTTTCCGAGGCAGTATCACTATGAAGTAGATTGCCCCATCTTCCTTCCAAGGAGTGGCTGGTGGGTTTGAACTGCCAGTCTTATGGTTAGCAGTCAAGTGCCTTAGGCACTACACTACCAGAATTAGCATGTTCTAATAACCTCTAAATGAACTTGAAATTAATATATTTAACAGGCATGGAATGAACTGTATTTCGTAAGTCACAGAATTTCAGAGCTTTAGGAACCCTAAACCACAAAATAGTCTATTATGGATCTTAAAGTGAAGCAAGGTATGAAAAGATGGACTTTTTGCTTAAAATCCACAGAATAAAAGCCCATGATCGAGACCACCGCCTTTGTGTTTCTCACCAGACACTGTTTTTTCATCCTCTGACATTCAGTGTTTGCAAAACCGTTAACTCACTTTTCATTTTTGTACAGAAACATTCTGAAAATATTCTTACAGAATCAATAATGTATACCCATTTATATCTTACTTTCAATTCATAAGACTTCTGTAAATTTCCAGTTACTAAGAAGATAGTTAGCATAGTGCCTAAGGCACTTGATTGCTAACTAGAAGACTGGTGGTTCAAACCCACCAGCCACTCCTTGGAAGAAAGGTTGGGCAAACTACTTCTGTAGTGATACCGCCTCAGAAACCCAAGGAGGGGTCGCTATGAGTCAGGTCCGACTCAACGGCACGTAACAACAACAAGATAGTTTAGGAAGTTTCCTTCTTAATGAATATGACTGAGGTTTAAATGAGGTATCACGTTGTATTTTTTCACCATGCAAGAACTGTTTGGCTCCTCAAATATTAAAGAACATATAAAACAAAATTGATCTATCATAATGCATTTTGTGTCTAAAAAATTGTATTATACATCCATAACTTTTTCTACCATAGCATGTTCTAATAACTGAATAAAAATTAAAATTACTGTACTAAATAAATTTGAAATAAGCATTATTTTACAAATCATAGAATTTTCAAGCTTAAGGGACTTAACTAATGAAATAAGGAGCTCTTGTGACTCACTGCCTGAGGCATTTAACTACTAACCGGAAGGTGGGTGGTTCAAACCCATCAGCCACTTTGCAGAAGAAAAATGGGGTAATCTACTTCCATAAAGATATCTATTTAAAAAAAAAAAAAAAAAAACCGAACTCACTGCCGTTGAGTCAGATCCAACTCATAGCGATCCCTCCTTGGGCTTCTGAGGCAGTATCACTACAGAAGT
>NW_006921817.1:2030791-2033473 GCF_000298275.1 Orycteropus afer afer | reverse complement strand
TCCCTTTGAGAATTTGTTGAAAGGTAATAAAACCAACAAGTTAATAAAACTCTGATTTAGACCACCTCTCTCATTTATCTCCACGCACATAACAACAAGCAAAACTCTCATTTATCAGATGGGATAGTAGAAGTTCCATAGGTTAAGATTTGGCCAGAGCCACAAAGCAAGTTCTAGAGCCAATGTATAGACTGGAACCCAGGTTCCTTGAGTATGACTGGTGTTGGATTTTATCAGTAAAAGAGCTATTCTTTATTGAGCTTCTACTATGAACCCGGCAATGTTCTATTACACACACACACACACACACACAAACGTAAAAGCAGCAAAACCCAACAAGATAGGAATTATTTCTCCATTTTACAAAAGCACTGAGGTTTGAGCGATTAAGCAATTTGTCTAAATTCTTGTAGATAATTAAATGACAGAACCAAGATTTAAACCCTAGATATCTAAACTCTGAAGGGGATGGGGAGAATATTACATTCTACTGCTTTTTTCTAGAAAACTCTTACATATTAAAAATTAAATATTCTAAAAATATTATTTCCCATTGCACATAGTTGATTTATCTGTGAGAAATAAATAACCCAATAAAAATATAAAAATGAGTAGTGCTGAGTAAGTTCTAATCTTGATCTAACTGGTAGAAAAGCCCCCAATTTTCTAAGCACTAAACATCACATTTCCTTCTGATGTATTATATCGTGGTGAAGATGAAGATGTATGTTTATGTACTATTTCTGAACTAAAAATAAACTTCACGTAATATTCTAAATCCCATTTCCTATACCTGTGACCTTTTCTGCATTGCAGAGAGGAGTATGTGCTCCTCCTAACATTATGATAATAAATTAGACTCTTGTATCAAACCATCATGACCATGGGGGATCATCACCAGGAAAAACAGGGCTCTAATCATCTAGTTCATTTCCTGACTGCCGTGGGGGATTTTGGGCTTTGGCAAAGCAGATAGATATTCTAACAAGATCACTGATGTGTCTCTCTGACAGAATTAATGCCCATCAATAATTGGTTTGGTGTGGACTTCACTTTGAATTTCAGAAGCAAATGTAAAACAGTCAGTTGTTTATCTCTGCTTGTTCCAAGAGGAAGATCAAAAGGGACTTATCAGCACTGGAGACAGTTTATTTCCATCTCAGAACAAAAGACAAAAGATACTGTGTCTTTTCCTTTCCTTTGAGGTTCCTCTGCCTGTTCCTTTCCACTCCCTTTCCTGATTGGCAAAAATATCCTGACCATTAATCTATGTATTTAAAGCATAAAAATCAATTTCTGGGACTTGACTCGTTTATTTTCACAATGGGAATAGCCTCACGTTGCTAGTGGGAGTAAAAGAGATTTTAAATGACCTGTTAGACTTTCTTTTCTGACACCTGGTGTTGCACTGAACTGAAGTATATCCCAGACAAGGTCCAAATACAGCCCTCACCCTCTGAGAAGAAAAAGCTCATAGAGGAAATGCCCACTGGCCCTTCCTATAATTCAAATTTTAGAAAGTCATCTATTCAAATTAATAAATTTCTTAACAGAGAAGCAACTCAAAGAAACGTGCTGCTTTGCTCATTCAGGCAAATTCTTTTTTTTTTTTTTAAATAAACTTGTTAAACTGAATCTGCGCACAACAACAACAACACAAGTAATAAAGTGCAAAAAGACCACTCAAATTGTCAGTCTGTACCCACTTATCACCTTCTTGTTATTAATGTCTAATTTAATTTTTTTTTTTCCTTCACCCATGTTTTAGTATGTGTCTGTCCTCTAGTAAGTTGTTTACCCTCCCTTTCTTACCCACTACTGGTAACCATCAAAGAATATTTATCTGTGAAACCCTTTTCTTGACTAATTACCATAATGGTCTCATACAATCAATGTTTGTCTTTTATGTGATTGACTAACTTCATTCAGCATAATGGGCTCTAAGTTCACCAGTGTTATGAGATGTTTCACAAATTCATCATTGCTCTTTACCGTTGCATAGTACGTCACTGTGTGTGTGTATACCATAGTTTGTTGATCCATTTCTCTCTTGGTGGGCATATAGATTGTTCCTATTTTTTGCTTGTTTTGTGACTAGTGCTGCAGTGATTATGGTTGTGTATGTATCTGTTCATGTCATGGCTCTTATTTATGTAGAATTATACATAGTAAAGGGATTGCTGGATCATATGGTATTTCAATTTCCATCTTCTTAAAGAAGTGCCATACCATTTTCCACAGTGATTGCACCATTTCACAGTCCCACCAGCAGTGTATAAGGGTTTCTAGTATCTCTACACCCTCACGGGCATTTATTGCTTTTTATTTTTTGAACTTTGCTATTAGTGCTGGGATCAGATGATACCTCATTGTTGTTCTGATTTGTATTACACTTGACTGCTAACCAGAAAGCTGGCGGCTCAAACCCACCAGCCACTCTTCGGAAGGAAGGTTGGGCAATCTACATCCGTAGTGATACCGCCTCAGAAACCCAAGGAGGGGTTGCTGTGAGTCGGGTCTGATTCGACGGCACATAATAACAACAACTGCTTCCTTAAAGATTTACAGCCTTGGAAACCCAGTGGAGATTGCAATGACTTGGAATTGACTCAATGACAGTGCCTTTGGTTTAAGGGCTAGTGATCACAAGTATTTCTTTATGTATTTGTTAGCTGCCTGAAT
>NW_006921817.1:2021329-2027934 GCF_000298275.1 Orycteropus afer afer | reverse complement strand
TTGTTCCCCAGCCACGGTGCACAGTCCGCTGAAGGCAGATTCTTAAAGACACATTTTTATGTCTTAGAAAAGCCCTCGTTGAGAGATGATGGTAACATCAGGACTGTGCCTTTTTACTTGTCAACCTTGGGCTTGTCAACCTCAGCAGCTAGCAGCTATCTGAGTGAAGAAAAGCCTCCAACTCCAGTGGGCCAGGAGTAGGGGCAGAGCTGAAGCCCAAGATTAAGGGGCTTTTAATCAGACCCTAAAGTTTGGCACTTTGAATTCATACTTAAAGCCTCCAAACTGTAAGAGAATAAACTCCTGTTTGTTCAAGCCATCCCATTTGTGGTACAGTCTTGTCAGAGCAGCACTAGGTAACCAGAACACCAGGGCTTGGGTCAGGCGCATCTTAGTCTTCAAAGAGACATGTTTACTCTTCAAAGTGCAATTGTTATTGTTGTTGTTAGGTGCTGTCAAGTCGTCTCTGACTCATAACAACCCTATGACTGCAAAACAAAACACTGTTCAGTCCTGTGCCAGCTCCATGATCCCGACTATACCTGAGTGCATTGTTGTAGACACTGTGTCAATCCATCTTGCTGAGGGCCTTCCCCTCTTTTGTTGACCTTCCACTTTCCCAAGTATGATATCCTTCTCCAGGGAATGGTTTCTTCTTACAACATAAGGTGAGATGAAGTAGATGTCTCACCTACAAAGTAGATGAGATGAAGTCTGGCCATTCTCACTTCCAAGGAGCAATGTGGCTGCACTTCTGCCAGGACAGATTTGTTAGTTCTTTTAGCAGTTCATGGTACTTTCAGTATTCTTCTCCAGCACCACAACTCAAAAGCATCGACTTTTTTGGTCTTCCTTATTTATTGTCCAGCTCTCACATGCATATGAAGTGATTGAAAATATCATGGCTTATGTCAGGCACATTTTAGTCCTCAAGGAGACATCTTTGCTCTTCAGCACCTGAGAAAGGTCTTTTGCAGCTGATTTGCCCAGTGCTATACTATACATCACCTGATATCTTGACTGCTGCTTCCATTGGTGTTGATTGTAGAACCAAATAATATGAAGTCTTTGAAACTTCAAACTTTTCTCCATTTATCATGATGCTGCTTATTGGTCCAGTTGTGAGGATTTTTGTTTTCTTTATATTGAGGTGTAATCCATACTGCAGACTGTATTCTTCAATCTTCATCAGTAATTGTTTCAAGTCATCCTCACTCTCAGCAAGCAAAGTTGTGTCATCAGCATATCACAGTTTGTTAATGATTCTTCCTCCAATCCTGATGCCACATTCTTCTTTATATAGTCCAGCTTCTCGGATTATTTGCTTAGCATACAGTTTGAATAAGTATGGTGAAAGGACACAACCCTGACACAGTCCCTTCTTGATTTTAAACCATGCAGGGTCCCCTTGTTCTGTTCAAATGACAGTGTCCTGGTCTATGTACAGGTTCCTCATGAGTACAATCAAGTGTTCTGGAATTTCCATTCTCAGTGTTACCCATAATTTGTTGATCCACACAATCAAATGCTTTTGCATAGTCAATAAAGCACAAGTAAACATATTTGTGGTATTATTTGCTTTAAGATAAGATCCATCCAACATCAGCAATGATATCCCTCATTCCACGTACTCTTCTGAATCTAGCTTGCCTTTCTGGAAGTTCTATGTCAATATACTGCTGCAACCACTTTTGAATTATCTTCAGTAAGATTTTACTTCTCTGTGATATTAATGATATTGTTGGATAATTTCCACATTCTGTGGGATCACCTTTCATTGGAATGGGTACAAATACAAATATGGACCTCTTCCAGTCAATTGGCCAGGTAGCTGTCTTCCAAAACTTCTGGCATAGCCTCCAGTGCAGCATCAACTTGTTGAAACATCTCATTGGGTATCCCGTCAATTCCTGAAGCCTTGTTTTTCGCCACTTCCGTCAGTGCAGCTTTGAATTCTTCCTTCAGTAGCATTGGTTCTTGATCATATGCCACCTTCTGAAATGGATGAAGATCAAACAATCCTTTCTGGTACAGTGTCTGTATATTCCTTCCATCTTCTTTTGATGTCTGCTGCATTAGTAAATATCTTGCCCATGAAATCTTTCAATATTGCAACTCAAGGCTTAAATTTTTCTTCAGCTCTTTCAGCTTGAGAAAAGCTGAGCATGTTCTTCCATTTTGGTTTCCTAACTCCAGGTTTTTGAACATTTCATTATAATAATTATCTTCCCGAGCTGTTCTTTGACATCTGTTCAGCTCTTTTATCTTGTCATTTCTTTCCTTTGCTTTAGCTACTCTCTGTTCAAGAGCAAGTTTCAGAGTCTCTTCTGACATCCATTTTGGTCCTTTCTTCCTTTCTTTCCTTTCTTTTCTTTTTAATGACCCTTGGCTTTCTTCATTCATGATGTTCTTGATGTCACCGCATAATTTGTCTGGTTTTCAGTCACTAGTGTTCAGTGCAAGCACTCTGGTGATGTAATGCCTCAGGCATTTGACTGCTAACCAGAAGACTGATGGTTAAAACCACCAGCCACTCTCAGAAGGAAGGTTGGGCAATCTACTTCCGCAGTGATACTGCCTCAGAAATCCAAGGAGGGGTCGCTATGAGTCAGATTCAAGTTGATGGCAGTGCATTTGGGTTTTTGGTTTTTGGTGTTCAGTGCATCCAATCTATTCTTTAGATGGTCTCTAAATTCAGGTAGGATATAATCAAGGACATATTTTGTCTCTTATGGACTTGTTTTAATTGTCTCAGCTTTAACTTGAACTTGCATACGAGCAACTGATAATCTGTTCCACAGTCAGCTTCTGGTCTTGTTTTTGCTGAAGGTGCTGAGCTTCTCCATCATCCCATTCCACAGAGTAGTTGATCTTATTCCTGTGTATTCCATCTGCTGAGGTCCATGTGTATAGCCACCATATATGTTGTTGAAAAAAGGTATTTGCAGTGAATAAGCCACTGGTCTTGTAAAATTCTGTCATACGATCTCTCACATCATTTCTATCACCAAGGCCGTATTTTCCAACTACTGGTGACTCTTTTTTGTTTTCAACTTTTGCATTCCAATCACCAGTAATAATCAATACATCTTGATTTAATGTTTGCTCAGTTTCAGAGTACAGAAGCTGGTAAAAGTCTTCAATTTCCTCATCGTTGGCTCTGGTGGTTGGTGTGTAAATTTGAATACTAGCAGTATTAACTTTTCCCTTATAGACATATGGATATTATCCTATCACTGATACCACTGTGCTTCAGGATAGATCTTGAAACATTTTTTGTGAAAATGAATGCCATGCCATTCCTCTTTAATTTGTCATTCCCAGTATACTAGATCATATGGTTGTCTGATTCAAAATGGTCGAAACCAGTCCATTTCAGCTCACTAATACCTAGGTTATGAATCTTTATCGTAGCAACATGCAAATCTTCCTGATAGATAATGTGCATGAGGTGCCCTGGCCAGGAGTTGAACCTGGTACTCCCAAATGGAAGGCAGGAATCCTACTACTGAACCACAATGCCACATTGGTGAATGGGACTCAATGTATATTGTCAGTCATGGAAAATCAAATTATTTGATTAAGTGGTCAAAAATAAGAAGCTTGGTTTTTACTTTTGTTTTAAATCATCATTTAGTCACTGGTTCAAAAGCAAGCATGATTAGAAATTCATTTCTGTAACTGCTGTGATGACTTATCAGATAGCAAGGCTCACATGAAAAGCTGCACTTTTCCTGGGATCTGTAGTCTGATTTCAGGCATCTTCCATCAGGCCACAAATAACAGCTTTGAGACCTATTAGATAAAATACCCAACTTTCCCCACTGGGAAGCCATTCAGTTGTAATCTATAATCCTCAGAGAAATGAGTATAAGGACCTCAGATAAACCCGAGGAGAGCTATGGTCCAGGTCACACACATAATATATATAATTCTGTGTAATCAGAGTCTCTTACTAAAGAGCTCCCAAATCCCTGATACAAAGATTAAATTCCCTCACAATCTTTTAGAAAAAGTCTTGACCAATTAGACTAAGAATATAGGAAATGTTAAGACAAAGGGAGGCTTAGCAAAGTCTACTTTAGTTAGCTTTTGTACCTTTTAGCCTTTAACTCCCTTTGGAACCATTCTTTGAATTATCTTTTTGCAAGTGTTTACCCTAGAAAGTACACAGATCCCTTCCACTAGAAAAGTTCTTTTGTTCATTTCCTCTAATTGTGTAGTTCAATTCACTTGGAGCTTTTCTCTCCTTCATTGACAAATTCAATCCACTTTCTGGGTTTAGTTTTCCTTTGAAAGGTGATGAACTGTACAAAATTTCTCTAACTCCTCTTTCTTTATTTTCATCATTTGGAAGTGGGCTCATGACGTAGGAAGCCCACTGGCTGTCCTGCCCACTGTGATGAATAGGATATTCTCGAGTGCCACAAGGCAGCAAATTCCCCATGGCCCCTAGATTCACTTGTTGGGGCCCACGTAGCTCCCGTCTCCTGCAGTCTTTCTCTCCCATAGCTGGGCTTGGTGTGAGATGAGGATTTTTCAAATGTTTTTCAACAGCTCACTACAGAATCAGAGGTGTTTTTGAGAGAAATTATTCAGCAATTTAAAATGCTTTATTTAATCAGTTTAAGGAGCTCTGGTGACATAGACATTGACTAAGACATTTGACTGCTAACCAGATGGTTGGTAGTTCAAACCCACCAGCCACTCTGGAAGAAAGACTGGGCACTCTGCTTCTGTAAAGATTTACTGCCTCAGAAACACAGAGGGTCACTATGAGTTGGAATCAACTCGATGGCAGTGAGTTTGGTTTTTGGTTTTATTCAATCAGTTTAAATAAAATGGATTATAGAGCAGAGAAACTAGACTAGCGTGTACTAGTCCATGGTCCTGATGAGAAGTAATGATGGCCTGAATTAGGGTAGTGGCAAGGGCAATGGGAGATGCACTGCAGAGGTGGAATGTGCTGGTCTTAATGATAATTCATTAGCTATAATGGAATAACATGAAGGAGGAGTATGTAGTCAAAAATGATGCCAGCGGTTTGAGTCTGTGTGAGTTGGATGTTGTGCTATCAAGAAAATATTGAAAGGAAACATAATGTATTTAGTTGGGAATCAGTGTTATTGGAGATATAGTTTAAAATGCAAAGACCAAACCTCTCCCTGGTTCCCACTCTTTCCCTACCCTCAACTTCCCCCTCTACACATGTATCTACTTCTAAGGCTTGGTGGCATAGTGCCTAAGGCACTTGACTGCTAACCAGAAGGCTGGCAGTTCAAACCCACCAGCCACTCCATGGAAGGAAGGTTGGGCAAATTACTTCCAGTGGTACTCCTCGGAAACCCAAGCAGGGGTCACTATGAGTCAGGTCCAATTCGACAGCACATAACATAACAAGCCCTAATGCTATAGAGTCATTGTTGGTGGGTGCCATCAAGTTGATTTTGACTCATAGTGACCCCATGTGACAGAGTAGAACTGGCTTATGGAGTTTCCTTGACTGTAATCTTTATGGAAGTAGATCTGGTCTTTCTTCCCCAGAGTCACTTGGTGGGTTCCAGCTGCCAACCTTTCAATTAGCAGCCAAGCGCTTATTCATTGAGCCACCAGGGCTCACTGTGGAGTCAAAACACAAACCTGTTGCCCACTCACAGCAACCCTATATGACAGAGTAGAACTGCTTTGTAGGGTTTCCAAGGCTGTAAACCTTTACAGAACCAGACTGCCACATCTTTCTCCTGCACAGTGGCTACTGAGCCAAACCCCTGACTTTTTGGTTAGTAGTAGAGCACATAACCACTACACCACCAGGGCTCCTTCTTTGGAGTGATATGTTGGTTGGGGGTAATACTAGTGGCCCTGGATTGGAAAAAAAAAAAAAACACTTTTTTCCTGGATATAGCTTTCTGGACTTCTCTACTCATCTCAGTGATAAGGCAGAGAGCCAATAAAAAAGTACATGTTGTTTAAGGAAATGGAGCTAAGGGGATCACTCATCCTAGTTCCAGCACAGGCCGTAAGACCAAGTGGCAAAGAGAATCACTCCAGTTTACGTGAGATTAGCCGGCTACACCACAGTAGGGAAATATGTGAAGGTTTGGAGGGTAATGTTTTCATTGAGTTTCAACTGCTTTAGATATACTGTACAGTAGTCACCCTAACTTATCCATGGAGGATACATTCCAACACCCCTGTGGAAGCCTGAAACCATGGGTAGTGTTGCTGTTGTTATTTGCCATTGAGTCGGACTCGTCTCATAGCAACCCCTCCTTGAGTTTCTGAGGCAATATCACTATGGAAGTAGATTGCCCAACCTTCCCTCCTAGGAGTGGCTGGTGGATTTGAACTGCCAGCCTTCCAGTTAGCAGTCAAGTACCTTAGGCACTACACTACCAGAGATCCTGTATATGATATGTATTTTTTTCCTTTTCTTTAGTATTTACTTTGGTGTATGCCTAAGGCATTTGACTGCTAACCAGAAGGCTGGCAGTTCAAACCCACCAACCACTCCTTGGAAGGAAGATTGGGCAATCTACTTCCATAGTGATACTGCCTTGGAAACCCAAGGAGGGGACTCTGTGAGTCAAATCTGACGCAATGGC
>NW_006921817.1:2019715-2021229 GCF_000298275.1 Orycteropus afer afer | reverse complement strand
TTTCCTTTTCCCTTAAAGGAAGCACTTTACTGCTTGTCTTTGATATCTTACTTGCCAACATCACTGTTCTTGCACTATGGGGTTATTATTAAGTAAAATAATTGTTACTTACACTCAAGCACTTTGTTTCTGTGACAGTCCATCTGATAACCTAGACAAGTGGTTAACATATACAGTGTGCATACGCTGGATGAAGGGATGATTCACGTCCTAGGCAGGGTGGAGTGGGTTGGCATAAGATTTCATTGTGCTACTCAGAGCAGTGCAGAATTTTAAACTTATGAATTGTTTCTTTCCGGAATTTTCATTTAATATTTTCAGACTATGGTTGACTGCAGGTAGTTGAAACTGCAGATAAGGGGAGACTACTGTACTCTTCAGGAAATGTAACTGTTGTAGCAGCTGTTGAAGATTTCAGTGACCCTGGACAAATCTTTTTGTCCAAGAGTCATAACAGACAAATCCTGGCAAGATGTCCACCTTCACAGCTAACAATGTAGTTACAGGTTCCAACAGAACATTCCAAGTAGAGACCGCTAGCCGGCTATTGAAACCTCAGGACTGGAGCTCTCTGTGAAGCAGTCAAACTGAGTCTGGAAATACTGCTTGTCAGTCTATGTGCCACTTATCTTCTGGCTCCTTTTCAGTGTGCATACCAAAACACTTACTCCCTTTCACATACTTATTCCCTTTCTGAATTAGGACACTTATCTTCCTTTAATTTACTTTTTTATTATTTTTTTTTTAATTTAACACTGAAAGCTCCATTAAGGCTACAGCATAAAATAGAGTTATAAATCTAACAAAAATATAGGACACCCAGTGACATTTGAATTTGAATGAATTCTTTATAAAATAAGTATCCCAAATATTACATGAGACATACTAAAAAATTTTCATTGTTTGCCTAAAATTCAAATGCCACTTGGCATCCGGTATTTTATCTGGCAAACCTCGTATAAAGAGAAACAAACTGAAAAGCAGTCACAGAGCCAGTTTTCTATCTCTTCGGCAACATACCTGTTCTGATGGTACCCACCTTTACAGGTCTCCAGGGCTATCACATGCACATGTACTAACACCCATAAAATACAACAAAATCAACCATCAAGTACAAAATCTAGACACACAATTCTTGCTGATTGAGATTCCCTTTAATAACCACCACAACTCCTTTTTCCTAAATATAGTTTACAGGCTGTTATATTTAATTATTCAAGCTGACAAAGTTAGTCCTGATCAACCAACTGACAGCTTTTCTGTAGAGCATGTGAGAAAGCTCTGAAGAGAAAAGTCTTAATGTTTCTACAAGTGTATTTGTATGTTCTATAAGAATTTCCAGGTAGGACTTTGGCAAGTAGCAACTGGGATCTTAAAAGCTAGCAGGCTGCCATCTAGATGCAACTATGGGTCTCTCCTCGTCAAGAGCAAAGAAGAAAGAAGAAAACCAAAATTAATGGAAACAATCAGTCCTAGTGACTGGTACACCATCTGATCTGCAACCTATACAACTA
>NW_006921817.1:1990838-2019240 GCF_000298275.1 Orycteropus afer afer | reverse complement strand
ATATGTGAACTGCTGTATGGAAAGTGAATTTGTTCTGCAAATCTTCACCCAAATCACAATAAATTAAAAAAAAGAAAAAAAAAGAATTTCCAGGTAGGTAGTAGAGACAACAAGGAACAAGGTTGTAGTCACTTCTTAGCTACAGCCAGCTACCCAGAGGGAGTGAGTAGTTGGACCTGCGGGCTTGGGACCATAGTTACAGGGGATGTCAAGCTCAATTGGCATAACATACTGCACAAAAACATTGTCCCACATCCTACTTTGGAGGCTAGTGACTGGAATCTTAAAAGCTTGCAAGTGGCCCTCTAGATGCAACGATGGGTTTCTACTCATCCAGAGCAAAGAATAATGAAGAAAATCAAAGATTCATGGAAACAATTAGTCCAAGGGACTGGTACACCATGTGATTCTCAGCCTATACGACTATGAGACCAGAAGAACTAGATAGCACCCGGCTACCACTGTCAACCACTCAGAGGGGGAGCTCTGTAGGAGATCCTGGATAGAGTGGGAGAACAATGTGGAACAAACTCAAAATCATTTAAAAAAAAAGGGGGGGGATGAGGTTTACTGATCTGATAGAGCCTGATGGAACCACTGAGACTATGGCCCCTGGCTGCCCTTCAAGTCTGGAATTGAACCTCCTCCTGTGGCTTCCAGCCAAACAAAAGACAGGCATATGAGTTGAACAATTACCTGAGGTAGATACACTCCTTGGAAAGAAAAATCATGGGAGAAAGAAGGGCTGTTTATGCACAGGGAGATAGCTCAGAGGGCAGGAATGCATGGAGGGATGGACACAGGGAAGAGGTAACTATTGGGAGGAAGTGGGAGGGGAGCTGTTGCACTGTGGGAAATTGTAGTCAATGTCATGAGACAAAGTGTATGTGAGCTGCTGTATGGAAAGTGAATTTGCTCTGTAAACTTTCACCCAAATCACAATAAGAAAAAAAAAAAAAAAGAGCGAGAGAAAGAAAATTTCTTATTTAAACATAATTATGAAAAGGAGTGCTTATCTGCCCATGAAGGCTTGTGTGTTGCTATGATGCTGAACAGGATTCAGTGGAGAGAGCAGGAAGAAAGGCCTAGAAGCTATAGACCTCTGAAAACCAGCTAATGCAAACCCGATGGATCACAGCAGTCTGTCTGGTCTGCAACTGATCATGGGGAAGATGCAGGACCGGGCCGTGTTTCATTCCATTGTGCTACCTCCAGATGGCTAAAATTTCCAAGAAAATGTGCACAGTGATGATCTCCCGTTGACATTTTCATATAGATAAAATCTGCTAAAATCAATGCCATGGGAAGCACTAAAGGGGAGTGTTGGGAAGTGGGATGCCACTTTAAAGCACTAGGAACCCAGAGCAGAGATCAGATCACATTGCCTCACCTCAGCCCAATTGCCTTGAATGGATCAATATGACTGATCACTCTACATTGGAACTTGAGTCCAGTGTAGCTTGATCTTGCCAACTCCTTCTTCCCATACTGCTTCCTGAGTAGCTTTCAACATCTTGTTCCAGAAGCAACAGGCACATTTCCTCCTCCTTCTTCCTACTATTCCATCCACCACAATCCACCAAGACCCTATTCTTCCTTCCACTGCTTCCCCCTACACACAAGATCTAGAGCCCTCCTCACTAGTGCTGCCCCAGGCTCTTAATTGATCTGGCTGATTTAATCCCACCAATGAGATTTGGAGAGCCTCTATTGCTCCACCCACCGCATTATCTGTAGCATCACAAAGCATAGCTTCTCACCCATTTTCAAAATCATTTCCTGGTCTAGGCACTTCCTGAGAGGTTTTGGAGACAATGGTTAGCAGTAGGTGAATTATGTTTCCTTCAGTCAACTGTGATCATCCAATTACACAACCCACCAATCAATCAAGGGCTTATTGAAGGCTGTGGCAGGGAAAATGACCTCTAATGATATGAAAGAATCTTTTTTTTTTTCCTTACATTGCATTTTTAACTTGACTTCTGTTTCAAATTTGATTTGAATCTCTTTCTGTTATACATAGAGTTGTTATGAGTCAGAACCAAATTAACAGCATCTAACAATAGTTTTAACTTACATTACAGATGTATGGTCACATTATAAGAGAATGGATTCTAGCCAACAACTAGCTAAAAAAAAAGAAAAGAAAAGAAAAACTCACTGCTGTGAAGTCGATTCTACTCATAGCAACCCCTCCTTGGGTTTCTGAAGTGGTATCTCTACAGAAGTAGATTGCCCAGTCTTCCTTCTAAGGAGTGGCTGGTGGGTTTGAACCACCAGCCTTCTGGTTAGCAGTCAAATGCTTTAGGTACTATACCACCAGAGCAGCTAGCTAGGTAACACATATTCAGAGTTGAAGCTAAAATAATTGGTTACCTGGCTGTCCTTCAGCCTTCTCATTCTCATGAATATGGGAATATACCCCTAGACTCACCAGAGTCTTATTTAGGGAGGCTTCATGACACCAACCTCATACACAACTGCAGACCACAACAATGATTTTTGAAATAGATCTTCTGCCAATTTGGTAAATATCTAAGAATCCTCAAAACACAATTGTTTAAAAATGTAAAAAGTAGCCCATGGCCACTTAGTTGCCAAGACAATAACTACTTTTGCTTTGATGTTCCTCAAATCCTGAATTTGCTTCAGTTCCTCTGCCAGGGCATATACTTGTTTATCTTTTCCTGAACTCATCTTTATGATGTTTCTATTAACTAGTTAAAGCAGTTCTAATAACACTCACCACAGGATTTGTTTTATCGAAAATCTCCATATCAGGGCAGATATCCAGAATTTCAGCCCAACCTTTGAGAGAGAAATTCTTTATTAAAGTGAAAAAAAAAAAAAAAAAAAAAAACCAACCTTAAATCCCCACAGGACTGTAGCTGCAGTTTTATTCCCTGTTAATTGAAATATATGGTACAAAAAAGTGCTATAAACTTAGTACTCATTGAAATTAATTTGTATTTTATTATCACAAGAGCATCTATGTAAATTTTAATAACAGTAGTATATATCCAAGTGAGATGTTTTGTTCTTGCAGTCTACAAATTCTACATAGGACTTATGGACCTTTTACAAAAAGCACAAGGCCCTTAATTTGGGTTCACAGTCCACAAGGTCAAGAAGCACCTTCTGTAGAATCTCACAACGGATATCAACAGGGGGTGTTTTCTCTAAAGGAAGCGATATATTTCCGTAAATAACAGAGACATTTAAACGAGTGGATCTCACACCAGAAGAGATAGCAGCAGGGAAGTCATAATCTGGGGCAGGAAGTAGGTTATTTGGAACAAAACACCCACGTTATGCTGATAGATTAAAGGGAGGCAGGCAGTATGGAGGGCAGATCTTAGGTTACCAAACCAAACCCACTGCCGTCGAGTTGGATCCAACCCATAGGTTTCTGAGGGTTTCTGAGGCAGTATCACTACAGAAGTAGATTGCCCAACCTTCTTTTCAAGGAGTGGCTGGTGGATTTGAACTGCCAGCCTTCTGGTTAGCAGTCAAGTGTCTTAGGCACTATGCCACCAGAGCGGATAGATTATTACCATCCATTATCCCATTGATAACTGCTCTTAGAAATTTTAGCTTTACTGTTGTTGTAGCTATTATACTAGTATTGTAATAAATGTATTCATCTAGGTTTCAGTTCCACTTCTTGTCCAAATTGTTGTTGTTGCTGTTAGTTGCCATTGAGTTGACCCCCAACTCATGAAGACTCCATGTGCAGTGGAACGAAACATTGCCCGCTCCTGCACCTTCCCCATGATCGGTTACAGACCAGATTGTTGTGATCCATAGGGTTTGCATTAGCTGGTTTTCAGAGATATATCATCAGGCCTTTCTTCCTCCTCTCTCTTAGTCTGGAAGTTCCACTGAAACCTGTTCAGCATCATAGCAATATGCAAGCCTTCACTGACAGACAAGGGGGTGGCTGGGCGTGAAGTGCCTGGAAGGCAAGAATTCTACAATTGCCTGCCCCTGAATGCCACAAACAAATAGGTAATAGCTTTTTGGTGATGAAAGTGAGGAGATACGATTAGATTAAATATAGAATAATATGTTTTAGGCCCATATTCCCTGTCCCACCTCCCCAGATCCACCGTATCACCATCCCCTCCACCACATTATGTATTCATAAAAACAGTAAAGGACATTAACAACCGTCACATGCTCCTCTCCCCTCCTTGATAAAAACCCTCTCTTTTAACATAGTTAGCATGCGTTAAGCTTTCTATGGTCTCAAAACCAAATCATCTAGAGGTTTAACAGGTGCCAGGCAAGAGCTAGAGAAGAAGAAGAAGAAAGCATGGAGAGTCCCAAGGCCCTTGCCTCTGCAGTAAAGTGAAGTAAAATAGGAATTGCCCAGTATTCTAGGCGCCAAATCCAGGAAGGCAGCACCCCTGAAAACCATGTGCAGATGATGAGAAACATTTCAAAGTTTTAAATCAAGCTGTGACAGGTCCTAGAATACTCTGAGTCAAAAAGCATTTGGTCCACTCATCAGAGTCATTCTTTATGACTCAAAGGTTTATGGCTTAAAGCTAGAACTACAATGTTTGTGATCCCCCCCACCCCACCCAGTGCTTCTTCCCTCCCTCCCGCTTTTCCTTTCTCTCCCCTTGCCATTTGCCTTTCAGGCTCACATAACAATTGCAAGAACATTCCAAGGACCAGGTACCATCTAACCTATCCTAGGCCCCAGGTAGAACAGATACTACACTGGATGCTGTCTGGGGAGACATTGGACATGTGTGGGATCTGTTCTATAGGCCTGGTGCCAGCTCACCCAGGAAAGTTATTAGATGATGGGGAGTGGGAGAATGGGGAGAGGAAAGCCCTGTCTGGATTTATAATTGAAGTGATACACCTATGCATTGCACAATAAATAAATAAAAGAGGGGTTGTTGAGTGAGATGGTGCCTCAAGCAAGGGAGAGGATCTTAGGCTTCAAGTCGGGGCACAAAGAAAGGACAGCTAACCAGGTCCCTTCTCCACCCTTGAGAAGACCCAGAAGTAAGAATGTGTGTCTGTTTCCCAACTCTTTGACAAAAGGCATTGGCCTGGAGTGGTTCTGAGTGACCCTGGCCTGAGGCTCCAGGGTGACTAGCGCCACTGCCTAAAAAGGGGCTTGTATGAAATGACCTGCTTTGCTTGCTCAGTTTTCATTTCACTCAGGAACTTTGTGGCGTGGCAGGCACTCTGAGTCTTGGGAGTGGACGTGTGAGAATTTTCTGCTTCAGTCTCTTACAGTTTCTTGGGCTTCTGCCACGGTTACTGGTATTTGATTTAGAGGCCTGAGAGGGAAATCAGTCCCACGTGGGTCGATAACAAAATACTCTCCACCTTGGAATCATGAAGTGGAATTTGAATCTGAAGCCAAAAATTCTATCTCTGCCTGCTTCGCTAATTACATAAATTTCCTTGGTAGATTCTGCAGCTGTTTATTTGAATACAGCTCTGGTTCCCAGAAGTGGTACCTCTCAAGGCAGGAGTCAGGACCCTCATGCCAAGTCTGCAATTAAAACTCTTAAATGCTAATCTTATTTCTTCCTGGATGTGCCAGGTGACTCTAGGTTTATTTCACTCTTTCTTAAAATAGAGGTAAACTACAACCCTATAATGGAGAGGTATCAAAATCATAGCAACTGAATAGTAATAATAAAAGAGAAAGAGTGAAATTCCTTTTTAATAGTCACTTTTCTAAAAAGTGCAGAAATTATATCAAGAAGGTACTGGAGTGAAGCTGGGCTGTAGCTGAAGGAAAGTAAGATGTTACTCGATTTCACCAAGGTGGGGTCGTGTTTGACCTGGGCAAGAATAAGCAGATAATATGGGATGCATTTCCCCTTTCTTATCTGTCCCAGGACCTGGCTGACAGTTTCTCTTGTCTACTAACTTAAAGGTTGACAGTTCGAACCCACCTGACAGTGCTTCAGAAGAAAGGTCTGACTATCTGCTTCATAAAGATTACAGTCAAGAAAAATTCTATGGAGCAGTTCTACTCTGTAACACATGGGGTCACCATGAGTCAAAATTGGCACACTGGCAACAGGTTTGGTTCGTTGTTGTTGTTGTTGCTTGGTATCGGTCCCAGAATCTCACCACCCTTGTCTGACAACAACTTGCACCTTTGCTTTCATCAAGAATAAAAAAGTTTGGGTAAAAAAAGCACAGTTGGATAACTGAAACTTCCCTCAAACACACAAATTATTTCAGCACAAATTTTTTGTAAATTTGTTATTTTTCAAATGCTAAAAGTTATCTTTAGACAACACTCTCTCCTTTTTTTAATTATTCGAAACCTGGTTAGTCCATGAAGAACAAATGTATTGTAAAATATTGCTTTTCTCTTGTTTATTGCATTCCTTTTAATAGAAAGGAGAGTAAGTTTGACGAAATGTGGCTGTCCCATAAATAAATACTGTATTAACAAGAGTTAGACTCACAATTAACCCCTCTTGATGACATGGGGAGATTGGGCAGGGACCTGAGAGAACTACTATGGTTAAAGATATTAAGGACTTTTTATATGACACACAGATGAGCCAATAAAAATGTGACCTCTTGGCATCTATAAAAAAAAAAAAAAAGAAAGATATCTTGAGTTTCTTGCAGTGAAATATTTGAAGGCTTTAAGATTTTAAACAAAGCCCAGCTGGTTTATGTGCACAAGTTCCCAAACTTGAAATATTCCCATGGTATCTAGTTTCAAATAATTCTCCTGTAAACTAGTGAGTAAAGTAAACTGGTGAGAGAGGTTTTCTCTCTTAAAATGTGCTTTATTTTAATTGCACGTACTTTATGTGATAAAGAACAACTGAGAGCAAAAAATGTAAATTAATCTGGTGGAAAAGGAATGTAATTATGATTTGAGTGTAATAATAATTATAAAAGCTAGGTTCCAATTCATATTTTGACAAATTCACCCAAGGATCTCCAGAGTTACACTCAGATAGAATGTAAGTATCATCACAATTGTTAGACATTTGAATCCTAGAGTTCAGGACAGCATATTTTAAGATTCTCCTTTAGACCACGGCCCCTGGCGTTAGATTTATTATTTTTGTGAAGGGACAGGCTGTCTGACCCTCCTTCCTTTAGTCTGCTTAGATTACACTCAGTTAGCCTATCATTTGGAAGTCAATAAATAGCTACCTGGTGATTACCAATGCTTTGTTATTTTTCAAATACTACCTTTAGTCACTACCCCCTCCTTTTTTTATTGCTCTGCTTATTCCAATTGTTCCCTCTGCAGCTATTAGCAGGCTGTCTCTTGCAAAAACACATCTTCTTTTTCTCTGTGGTGAGTTCCCTTCTCTCTACCATTCCTTCACGGCTCAATTTCACTTTTTATTCCTGCACTTTCTCTAACCCCGCCTCCTCAAATTGCATGTAAGTTTTGTTTTTTCTTTTACCACCAAAGATTCTTTGAGTTCTTAATGTCTTAGAGTGTCTCACACTTCATTGTTTATACCAGAAGGAGAAAAATTGTTTTGTTGGATAACTGTTTTTGATTTGTAAGTTGTGGTGCGGAGAAGGAGGCATCCTGCCTGGTGTGTCTTAGGTAATTAAGTTTGCAAGGTCAGTGCGACATGCATGACAAGTTGCAAAGAGCTCCTGGTAAATCAGTCTGAAGGTTCTGCGTGACACCATTCACACAGTTGTTTACATTTCCTGTCTAGGAATCAGATTCCAGTCATTGCAGTTAATCCTGGGGTTTTAGTCTAACCTTCATACTTGGGGGGAAAAAATCCCTTACAAAGTCAATAAACCCCAAACCAAACCTAAGGCTACTGAGACACACGCGACCCTATAGGCCAGAGTAGAACTCCCCATAGGGTTTCCATGGCTATAAATCCTTATGGAAACAGACTGTCACATCTTTCTCCCATGGATTGGCTGTTGTTGTTGTTGTTATGTGCCATCAAGTCAGACCCTGCTCATAGCGACCCCTCCTTGGGTTTCCTAGGCAGTATCACTACGGAACTAGATTGCCCCATCTTCCTTCCGAGGAGTGGCTGATGGGTTTGAACCGCCAGCCTTCTGGTTAGCAGTCAAGTGACTTAGGCACTACGCTACCAGAGCTCCTATCAGATCGGCTAGTGGGTTGGAATTGTGAAACTTTTGCTTAGCAGGTGAGCACATTACCCGCCGTGCCACCAAGGTTCTTGCCATAAACACAGTAAAACTAAACTCACTGCCATCAAGTAGATTCCATTTCATAACCCCCTTTCCTTGAGTTTCCCAGGCGATATATTTATGCAAGTAGATTACCTAGTCTTCCTTCTGAGGAGAGGCTGGTGGGTTTGAACTGTCAGCTTTCTGGTTACCAGTCAGGTGCCTTACGCACTAAGAGCTCCTATAAAGACAATAGAAGTTGCCTATTCTTTCTATCCCATATGTATTTTCTGAAAATATGCATTGATTTCATTGAAGTTTTCAGTTTCAAAGGGGCAGAGGTATAATAAGGTTGCTCCTGGGTAAAACTTGGAAGAGTCATTCCTTGCTGGTTGGATCTTATGTAGGGATGCCCTGAGCATGCTTTTTGGCTATACTCCCTGACTTTGAGATAATAAACATTTTCTTCAGTAAGATAAAATGTGGGAGCATTTGGACTTTTCATAACCTTTCATTCTAGAGTTTGGAAATGTAGGAATCTATCTTTTCCTCTTCCTAAATAACAATGATGATTAAGTCCTGGAAGCAAGGGATAGGAAATATGTCAATACACAGCCCACCAATGACTCGAGAGTTAGAATTTCCAAAAGAAAATATCTGATGAGTTTTTCTGGACTTTGGTGGGAAGGAAGAGAAGTGTTTTCCTTAGGGCGTTCTCCCATGGCAGAACAATGTAAGGCAAAGTTAGAGCTAATACATACATAAAAAGCATCTGGTGCATCCAACACACGCTAACCTCATAACTTTATAATCATTTGTCACAGCAGGAAGAAATTCAGAACAAAACAAAACCATATACTTAATATCCTTTGTGTGACTGTAACTTGGATGCTTTGGGATGGCCTTTTGGCCATCATGGTAGGAGGTATCTCACTGTTGGGGTAATTGGTTAACAGTAAGCTGAAAAGTATGTTAATCAAAACTAGCTTTCCAAGAGAAAGGAATAGTACTGTATTTTAGAGACAACTAGTTTTAGTACTGTAGCCACATCTTTGGTAGATTGCAGGATGGATTCTGCAAATAGATTTCCTCGGATTTCAAAAGCCAAAACAGGAGGGATACTATGTTGTTGTTATTATGCGCCATCGAGTTGGACCCGACTCATAGCAACCCCTCCTTGGGTTGCCAAGGCAGTATCACTACAGAAGTAGATTGCCCAACCTTCCTTCCAAGGAGTGGCTGGTGGATTTGAACCTCCAGCTTTCTGGTTAGCAGTCAAGTGCCTTAGGCACTATATCTAGAGTAAACCTAGAGAGCACATTACTTTTCAAAATATCTAAAAAATCAGAACTCATAATGAAAAATGAGAGAATTATTCCCCAGTTCATCTATTCAAAAATATTTCACTTTTATAAGACCAAAACTAGTTAAAGTTCTCATTCAACTTATGGGCTTTGGGCTTACAATTAAAATGTTCAGTTGAAGTTACTGCTGACCTGCAGCTATGGGTTCTTTTTTTCTTCACAAGAGCTATTAAATGAGATCCTTAGTGTGTTTTCATCAATAAGAAGTACTTACTAAGAGATTTCAGATTTGGGGGTAATCCTAAATTAGCAGGATTTTTAACAAAGTCCTGATGAGGATCCTCAAATTACAAATTAATACAGGAAACAACATAATTTTAAAACATATGACAATTTATAAAACAAATACTAGAATGTTAATCTGTACTTACCCAAAAAATATGTATCTCAGTATTTCATTAGTGTTTCTTCTTCCCTTGGAAATGTCTGATTTTGGTGAACACATTTTTTCTGTAAAATAAAAATAGATTAAAGTTTGAAACTTTAGCTTGCAGACAGCCATCTAGATGCAACAATTGGTCTCTGCTCATACAGAGTAAAGAATAATGAAGACAACCAAAGACACTTGGAAACAATTAGTCCAAGGGACTCGTGGACCATGGGAACCTTAGCCTATATGACCATGAGACCAGAAGAACTAGATGGTGCCAGCTACTACTATCAACCTCTTGGAAAGGGCTCAGTGCAGGAGACCCTTGATAGAGTGAGAGAACAATGTGGAACAACTCAAAATAATAATAATAATAAAGACTAGACTTACTCGTCTGAGAGAGTCTGGTGAAACCCCTGAGACTATGACCCCAACTTGGCATTCAGGCCTGGTATTGAACTCACTCCCATGGCTTCTAGCCAAACAATAGATAGGCATATGGGGTGAACATTTATACCAGGTAGATACACTCCTTAGAATGATCAATCATGGGAGAACAACAAACAACAACAACTCACTGTCTTTGAGTCAGATCTGACTCATAATGACCCCTCCTTGGGTTTCTGAGGTGATATCACTATGGAAGTAGGTTGCCCAACTTTCCTCCCGAGGAGTGGCTAGTGGGTTTGAACCGCCAGCCTTCTGGTTAGCAGTCAAATGCCTTAGGCATTAAGCCACCAGAGCTCCCATAGGAGAACAGAAGGGCAGTATTTGCCCAGGAAGATAGCTCAGGGAACATGAATGCATAGGAAAAAAGGACATAGGGAAGAGGTAACTACAGGAGGGAAGTGGGAAGAGAGCTGTTACATTGTGGGTGTTGCAGTCCATGTCATGAAACAAAATGTGAATGAATTTCTGTATGGAATATGAATCTGCTCTGTAAACTTTCACCCAAATCACAATAAATTTTTAAAAAAAAAATGTTTAAAACCCTAAAAAAGTTATAAACCAGGAAATCCATTATAATTACAGTATTTAAGATTCTAAGACTGAAAATGTTGATGTCTGGCCATTGGTTCTCTTTTTCTTTTCATATTTTTTACAAATTTTTGTCCTGTGCTCGCTGTATGATGCAATATCATTGCTGGTGATCTTGGCTGAAAGCAAAGAATACCAGAAAGATGTTTACTTGTGTTTCATTGACTATGCAAAAACATTCGACTGTTTAGATCATAACAAATATGGATAACATGGAGAAGAATGGGAATTCCAGATCACCTAATTGTGCTCATGAGGAACTTGTACATAAACCAGGAGGCTCTTGTTCAAACAGAACAAAGGGATACTGCATGGTTTAAAATCAGGAAGGGTGTGTATCAGGGTTATATCCTTTTATTATACTTATTCAATCAGTATGGTAAGCAAATAATCTAAGAAGCTGGACTATATGGAGAAGAATGCAGCATCAGGATTGGAGGAAGATTTATTAACAACCTGTGATATGCAGATGGCACAACCTTGCTTGCTGAAAGTGAGGATGACTTGAAGCACTTACTAAGATTAAAGACAACTGTCTGTAGTATGGATTACACCTTAACATAGAGAAAACAAAAATCCTCACAACTGGACCAATAAGCAGCATCACAATAAATGTAGAAAAGATTGAAGTTGTCAGGGATTTTCATATTACTTGTTTCCAATCAATACCAATGGAAGGAGCAGTCAAGAAAGCAGATGTCGTATTGCACTGGGCAAATATGCTGCAAGAGACCTCTTTAAAGTGCTGAAGAGCAATGCTGTCTCTTTTGAAGACTAAGTAAGGTGTGCCTAACCCAGGCCATGGTATTTTCAATTGCCTCATATGCATGTGAAAGCTGGACAATGAATAAGGACAATGACCTAAGAAGAGCTGATGCTTTTGAGTTGTGGTGTTGGCAAAGAATACCGAAAATACCATAGACTGACAGAACCCAACCAACCAACTCTGTGGCTCTGGTGGCATAGTGCCTAAGGCATCTGACTGCTAACCAGAAGGCTGACAGTTCAAACCCACCAGCAGCTCCTCAGAAGGAAGATTGGGCAATCTATTTCCATAGTGATACTGCCTCAGAAACCCAAATAGGGGTTGCTATGAGTCGGATCCCACTCAATGGCAGTGAGTTTGGTTTTAGACTGACAGAAAAACTAATAAATCTCTCCTGGAAGAAGTGCAGCTAGCATGCTCCTTGAGGTGAGAATGGCCTCGTGTTCACCTGCTTTGTTCATATTGTCAGAAGGAAGCATTCTCTGGAGAAGGATATCATGCATGGTAAAGTGGAGGGTCAGTGAAAAAGGGAAGGCCCTCAACAAGATGAATTGACACAGTGGCTACAACAATGGGCTCAAGTAAAGCGACGATTGTGAGGATGGTGCAGGACCGGACAGAGTTTCATTCTTTTGTACATAGGGTTGCTATGAATTAGAGCCGACTCAATGGCACCTATCAGTAGTAACAACAATACATTATACCAAATGTACAGACACCAGGATATTCACTGGTGCAGGGTGGTAATATGTCTGTTAATAAAAGACAAGTTAAATAATAATTGTACATCATACAATGGATTTCTATTCAAACTTTAAAATAAATTAGGTACCTCTATATGTACTGAGACTAAGAACTCTAGTTGTGCAGTGGTTAAGCAGTCAATTTCTAACCCAGAGGTCAGCAGTTCAAACCCACCAGCCACTCTATGGGAGAAAGATGTGACAGCCTGCTTTAGTAAAGATTTACCATGTTGGAAACCCTAGGAGGCAGTTCTGTTCCATCCTATGTTGTTGTTGTTGTTATGTGCCGTCAAGACGGACCTGACTCATTGCAACCCCTCCTTGGGTTTCTGAGGCAGTATCACTATGGAAGTAGATTGCCCAACCTTCCTTCTGAGGAGTGGCTGGTGGGTTTGAACTGCCACCCTTCTGGTTAGCAGTCAAGTGCCTTAGGCACTATGCTACCAGAGCTCCCTATAAGTCAGAATTGACTTGAAAGCAGTGGGTTTTGGTCTATATGTATTGAAAAGAGCTGTGGTAGTGCAGTTGTTAAGCACTCAGCTGTTAACTCAAAAGTCAGCAGTTCAAGCACACCAGTCACTCCATGGGAGAAAAATGTGGCAGTCTGCTTCAGTAAAGATGACAGACCTAGAAACACTGTGGGACATTTATACTGTGTCCTGTAGGGTCACTTTGAATTGGAATTGACTGCTTGACAGGGTATATGTATTGAGGAGTCCTAGGGTTGCAGTGGTTGAGCACTCAGCTGCTAACCAAAATGTGAGCAGTTCAAAACCACCAGCTGCTCCCTCATAGAAAGATGTGACAGCCTGCTTTCATAAAGATTTACAGCCTTCAAAACCTTATGGAGCAGTTATTCTCTGTCCTATGAGGTTACTATGAGTTGAAACTGACTAGAAGCAATGGGTGTGGTTTAATGGGTTATATGCATTGACATGGAAACATGTAAGTCATACTTTGAAAGAGGGAAAACAATTTGTAGAGCAGAGGCATAGAAATTTATGGGGAAAAAATAGCTAATAATTGCATAGAAAATTATTTGGATAATTATACTATTTACATTACTAGATTACAGAGTTTCACTTTTGAGTTCATTCAATTCTGCAATTTGATTGTTTGGGAACTCTGGTGGGGTAGTGCATAACGCATTTGACTGCTAACCAGAAGGCTGGTGGTTCAAACCCACCAGCCACTCCTCGGAAGGAAGATTGTGCAATCTACTTCCATAAAGATACATGCGTATGTATGACATTAACCCATTTTATTAATTTGCAAAAATAAGTGAATGACATAATATGGTTCCCTTATCTATATATCAAAATATTAATTGGGCTTATTTCTGGTTCAGACCAGGCAGTGTTTAGCTCTGTTGTCCTTAGGGTCACTGTGAGCCAGTGCCAACTTGACAGCATCTAACCACAACAACAACATTTCTGGTTGGGAAGTTATGAGTGGATTTTTCTATTTTTTCTCCTTGGTCATCTGTATTATCTAATTTTTCTACCTTAAGTGTATGTAACTGTGTAATAAAGAATAAATTTAAAACTTGTTTAAAGCTGAGAACAGAGGATTCCCAAAAGAAGAAAAATGTATAGAGGCAAAGAGCTTGGGAGAAATATGCCTAAAAGGATGTGGTGGTCAGAATAGTTATCAAGTTTTATAACGCCATAAGCAGAAAATGAATTTCTCTAACCAACTGATTCCCCACGGTGAAAATGGCTGCAGATAATTGATGAATACATCCCAGGTGATTGCATAAGCCCATTTCTTAAGCATAATGAAAATACAGCATTCATTTAACTTTAAAGTTTACCTTCAGTAAGTTTTTTTAAAATTAATATTTATCTAAGAGTCATTTAACTGATTTTTAATACTTATCTCAATATCCCATGAAAAGTAAAACCATGAAATGATAGGAGAAAAATTTGTAACTTCATTAAGCAAAGATACTTATTTATAGCTTATTTTAACCCATTCATTATCAAATTATTTTCTCTTTAGAATTTTCTGTTGATACCATGTGTTTTCAGTAATGGAGGGTTTCCTGAAATCAAGGGAAATAAAATTTTGGAGATAATATGGACTTATGTCCAAGTGGATTGGTGGGGCAAAGCCCACTCCTTCAGATTCACGAAGTTCTACAATTGTTTGCCAGGAAGTGGCATCTACTACAACTGGAATAGCTTCCCAAGAAACCTGAGAGTCTGAAGATGTTGGTGGGTGATACATGTCTCATGATCACTGAAATATTTAAGTATTAAGAGCCTATATTTAATAACTTAGAGGAAAAAGTATTACAGTTAAACTAATAAGAAACTACCAATAATTAAAAATCCATACTATCATATAGAAATATACACAAGACAGCCACATTTTTTCTGGGACACACTAAACCCACAGAGATCAGTTCCTTCAGGAAGAGTCTGAATGCCACTCGCATCTATTCATATTATTCTCTCTCTCTCTCTCTCTCTCTCTCACACACACACACACACACACTCACCCACATCACACATACATACACATACACAATAGGAAGCCCTATCAGTTTCTTTCCTTTCTCTTTTTTAAATAATTAATTTTAACAAACAAGAAATGTACCTGGTAGAAAATTTAAAAGGAGCAATATGGTATAGAATTAAAAGTAAATTTTCCCTTCACCCCAGGCTTTCATTCACCCATTTTTCTTCTGGTTCCTCTAGTTGGTTGGATCAATTTATAGATTCACTATTCACTTCCATTAATTACAGATAATGCTTAAGCTAACACATAGATTCTAGAGGTTGGATCCCTGTGTTTGAATCTCAGTTCTACTACTTACTGGCTATGTGACCTTGGGCAGGTTGCTTAAAATCTGCCTAAATTCCCCATTTACAAAATGGAAGTAGGTAACTGAGTAGCACAACCATTTGCACTCTATAAAACTAAAGGTTGATGGTTCAAACTCACCCAATGGCACTATGGAAGAACTGCCTGGTAATCTGCATAGAGCAGTTCTGCTCTGTAACACATGGGGTCTCCATGACTTGGAATTGACTTGAGGGCAATCGGTTTGATTTCCGGTTTAATTTAAAATGGATATACTGAAAATCATAAGATTATTGTGGGGAATAAATACTTCATAGATAGAAAACACTTAAAAAATATGACAGATATCACACATGTATATTAGCTGCATGGGACCTCTTGTGGCGTAGTACCTAAGGTACATGACTGCTAACCAGAAGCCTGGCAGTTCAAACCCACCAGTCACTCCTCAGAAGGAAGCTTGGCCAGTCTACTTCTGTAGTGATACCACCTCGGAAACCCAAGGAGAGGTTGCTGTGAGTCAGATCCGACTCAACGGCAATGAGTTTGGTTTGGTTTTATATTAGCCATTGTTCTTCAAACATACTGTTAGTGTTTTTATTGCATTTTATTAAATTGACAGATTAATTTAGGGAGTACTAACATCTATAAATCCTGAATCTTCCCATCTAAATATCACGTTTTTTTTCATGTATCTGAGTCCTCTTTCATAGTCACTTTCTGCAGATATCTGCCTGCAGATCTTTTTTTTTCTCTACAGATCTTTTTATAAGGATTCATTCCCTTCTCTATAATTCATCTTTCCCAGCTATTTTGTCATCATATGGTTCCAATTCCTATAATTCCTTGTTATTACTCCTAACTGTCCTATTAATCTTTAGACATCTCTTACCCAGACACTTAACTAGGGATCTTGACTACACCCTGTCTCTAATAAAATGTAGCAAGTTGTATTTCTTTAAAATAATTAAGATTCAAAAAGGCTCATGCATTTTTTTAAGGCAGGTATTCTCTCCCATGAAAAGGTTCCTCATTAAAATGTTTTTTTCCAGACATAAAGTCTAAATTTGCAGAAAGCATCTTGAGAAATCATACCCTTCAATGAGATTTTATGCTTGAACCTTTTATCTGAGTTTTTGTTTCATGCACATTAAACAGTTGCTGAAAAGCACAGGTCCTTTAAAGTTCAGGAGGAAAGTGTTTATAAAGATCTAAGACTGAGCTAACGACAAAGCTATAGCCAGAGGCCTGGTTTCAAGAGAAGGACGGAGTCGCCCACTAATCTGTCATGCTTCTGTCTAGGAGGATATTAAAGCCATCCCAGGATGGTGTTTACAGCCAGTCCTGTGTCTCAGGATCCCAGGTCTATACCAGCAAGTCACATGCTCTGGGTTACACACCATGGCCCCTCCATAGCTCCCTGTTAAGTGCATTGTAGTGAGCAATTAGAGCATTGGCGACCAAGAAAAAAGAGAGACAATGAAACCCTTATTATTAGTTAGGTCCTCCCAATCACTGCCTAATGTAATTAGAAGAAAGAAATACATCTTTAAAGGAGTAATTGAGCCTGCTGGGCAAGCCATTACAATTCTTATTCACATCGGTTCTCCTTTGTTATGACTTCTTGGTTACATTAAAGGTAAGGTAAATTTTAAAGGAAAACACTCATTAAATATGTCTAATCAAAAAGAAGGTGTTTAAAAATAGATATATGTAATAAGAGAAGTCATAAACCCTCCCCCAACCCAAACCCATAGTCTCCTTTCTTTCTATTTCTTTTAAAACCGCCAAGGAGGAGGATTGTGAGTGATGTGTATGTGTGCGCGCGGGTATGTGTGTGCGGGTATGTGTGTGCGGGTGTGTGTGTACAGAATTATCCCAGACCACAAAAGACATTTGGGTAGTATTGGTTTTATGGGCAGTGCAACAGTTTCATAGACAAATGGCTGATTTAATACTGGCCCAGAGCTGACAGATCTTGGGAAATGCCTATCATATCCTTGGGGAGAATTCTTTAAACAAGTGTTATGGTTACCAGCAGAATGAAGTTTCAGTTTTGGAGGTTGAGAGTAATTCACTTAGGCAAGCCTTGGCAGACCAAGTGCAAACAAGAGGCCAGATGACGACTCAGACTGTTGATGGAGCCTTCATCTAACAGTCACCTGTTTCATTCCAGCCTTTGTCAGCAGGGACTGACTCTGTTTATCTCTCATTTCTTCCTGTGCACAGATGTTTTAAGCAACTGTGTCTCTTCATTTTTCTGAAAACTTGGAGGAAAATGTAATTGGCTATAAAAGAGCCTGAGAAATATTAATGTTGTCCATGCTTGACTGGGAAAAGTGATGGTCCCAATGGGCATGTGGAGAGCCAGGGAACAGGCCCAGATGAAACTGTGTAGATTGAGGTGAGGAATAGACAAGAGAGGACAGATACTATGCTTTCATAAAAGAGCAATGAGCAGGGTAGTGCCTCAATAAAAGGCATGTTGTTGTTGTTGTTGTTGTTATGTGCTGTCGAGTTAGACCCAACTCATAGTGACCTCTCCTTGGGTTTCCAAGGCAGTATCACTACGGAAGTAGATTGCCCCATCTTCCTTCCGAGGAGTGGCTGGTGGGTTTGAACCTCCAGCCTTCTGGTTAGTAGTCAAGTGCCTTAGGCACTATGCTACCAGAGCTCCTAATAAAAGGCATAGGAGACAAGAAAAGAAGGTGAGTCAGATAGTTTGTCCTATGAAAGAAAGAGACTATTTTAGGGCAAGTCCTGGGAGTGGATTAATGTTCAGAATATTAGGAGATAGCATGTTGTTGTTGTTTGTTATTTGCCCTTGAGTCAGACCTGACTCATAGCGACCCCTCCTTGGGTTAGTCACTCTAAATTTGGAATTCCTGCAAAATTAAAGGAAGAGAATAGGCTTCACGTATGACCAAGAAGTCAGGAAAAAGATTGAAAAATTTTGAACTAAATCAGGAAAAAGATTGAAAAAATTCGAACTAAGGCATGTGGAGTGGCTTTGAAAGTTAGTTGGTCTAAACTATATCAGGAGCCAGGATTAATATTGTCCTGTATTTTGATGCTGCTGGGAAATTTCCAATCACGCTTAGCTGCTAACCAAAGGGAGAAAGCCTTGGCAATCTGCTTCCATAAAGATTCCAAAAACCAAAACCAATCCCACTGCAGTCAAGCTGATTCTGATTCATGGCAACTGTGTAGAACAGAGTAGAACTTCCCCATAGGGCTGCCAAGGCTACAAATCTTTACAGAAACAGATAGTCACAGCTTTGTACCGCAGAGCAGATGGGGAGTTTTGAGTTAGAAGCTGAGCACTTAAGCACTGCACCACTAGGACTCATCTATAAAGATTACTGCTTAGAAAATCCCTATAGAGCAATTCTACTGCTTCAACTCATCAGCATCCAGTAACAACAACATCATAAAAGTATTGTTTATCCCATCACTGGCTAACTAGGTGATTGTTGTCTAAGAAGTGCCTGAAGGAATAAGTGAAAAAAGTGTGACTCTCTGTCTCTCTCTCTCTCTCCCTCTCTCACATACACACACACTCACTCACACTCATGAGATTTAGTTGTTGAATTTTCTCCCTACAAGTGCTGCTCAGCTGTTAAACCAAACCAAAACCAAACTCACTGCCATTGAGTTGATTTCTATTTATAGTGACTCTATAGAACAGAGTAGAACCGCTCCATAGGGTTTCCAAGGCTATAAATTTTTACAGAAGCAGACTGCCACATCTCTCTACAATAGAGTTGCTGGTAGTTGGAGCCACTGACGTTTTGGTGAGCAGCACAATGCCTTAACTGCAAAACTTGGATGCAGTCTCCCTGAGACCTTACTTTTCATAGTGACAGATGATCCTGGCTAGCAGTATTCAAACCTCTGGCTAGGGTACAGTAGATCTGCTCCATCACACACTTATTTTTCAGGTAGGGGCTCCTGACTCTCCCTAACTATGGAAAGTTCAGATTAGCATGGTCAACATCAGCCATAGGATGTGAACATCAGCATGAAAGAACTTCCTTTTTGATTTTAAGGTTTGAGATTGATGGCACAGGAAATACAAATTGCTGGCATAGGACAATTTGTGTGGCAAAGCTGTTAGTAGAGAGAAGTACTAAATTCATTTTGAAAAGAGAATTTTTCACTAACTTAGGATAGCTGGCTGCTCCTATGCTTACGTTCTATGGTCCTCAACTGGAGATTTTTAGGGCAGTTTTTGGTCAGGTTCCTTGCTTCCCCAGGAAACTGTGAGAGTTGTTTAGCTCATTTCTGAGAAAGGATGCAACTGATATGTTTACTTTACATTTTAGCCTAAAAAAAAAGGAAACCCACTGCCATCGAGTCATTTCTGACTCATAGCAACCCCCCATTAGATTTCTGAGGCTATAAATCTTTACGGAAGTAGATTGCCCAGTCTTCCTTCCGTGAAGCAGCTGGTGGGTTTGAACCACTGACCTTCCAGTTAGCAGTCAAGTGCTTTATCCACTATGCCACCATTTTAGCCTAGTGAGGAAAAAGGTTTTTATTTGTTTGTGTTTTTACTGGTGCATAGCTCCTAGGTGCCAAAACCAAATCCCTTGCCATTGAGCCTATCCCCATATATTATAGAGTATAACTGCTCCACAGGGTTTTCTTGGCTTTGGTTGCCCAGAGGTTAAGCACAGAGGAGAGCTCTGGTGGTGTAGTTGTGAAAGCACTCAGAAGCTAACAAAAACCCATCAGCTACACCGTGGCAGAAAGATGGCAGTCTGCTTCTGTGAAGATTTACAGCCTTGGAAACCCCATGGGGCAGTTCTAGTCTGTCCTTTAAAGGTTTCCTATGAGTTGGAATCACTCAGAGGCAATGAGTTTCATTTTTGGTTTGCTTTTAATCTCTATGTTTACATTTGGGAACTTTTGCAAATCTATCTTCAATTCATTATTTTGCTTTTCTCTTAGTTCTAATCTTCTGTTCAACTCATCTATCAAATATATAATTTTAATAATGTTGTTGTTGTTATGTGCCGTCGAGTCGGACCCGACTCATAGCACCTCTCCTTGCGTTGCCAAGGCAGTATCACTACGGGAGTAGATTGCCCAACCTTCTTTCTGAGGAGCAGCTGGTGGGTTTGAACCGTCAGCCTTCTGGTTAGCAGTCAAGTGCCTTAGGCACTATGCTACTAGAGCTCTTATTTTAATAATATATTATTTTAATAATAATTCATTTTGGTGGGAGCTCTGGTAGCATAGTGCCTAAGGCACTTGACTGCTAACCTGAAGCCTGGTGATTCAAACCCACCAGCCACTCCTCAGAAGGAAGGTTGGGCAATCTACTTCCTTAGTGATACTGCCTCGGAAACCCAAGGAGGGGTCGCTATGAGTCGGGTCCGACTCGACGGCACATAACAACAATATGGTTCCTTTCTACACAACCTTTTTTTTTTTTTTTTTTTTTTCTTTTTTTTGGTCAAATCTGCTTGAACACTTTGGTAGTCCCTTATTCACTTGCTCACTTTTTATTCCAAATTTAATCCATTTGTGGTGACTTTTTTTCCTTGTAGATTTGGTGAATTTTTATTGTGAGATCATACTTCTTTGATTTTTTTATGTGAGAAACCTGAGGGCCATGTTGTGTTTCTTTAGAAAGGATTGTATCTATTTCTACTAGGGGAGGTACTACTACTGACCCTGGACTTTTTAGTTTCCTTCAAGGCTCAAGCTGAATGTAGAATCTTGAATTCATCTGTCTGATCTTTTAGAGGCCTTAGGTTTGGTCATTCAACTCAGGAAATGTCTACCATCCTTTGCCTTACTGGTATTGGATGTGTTTCAGAACTGATCATTTCTCAGACTATAAAAAGGTAATATGGAACATAAGCCTTATATTACAACTCACCCCCAGTGTTGTCAGCATCCTATATTAAAACATTTATGTTTTTATGACAAAATACATGGATAGTCATGCTATGTAAGGTAAATAAAGCTAGGTACGGTCATTTTGGGACCACATGAGCTTAAATAAGATTTTGTCACAAGATTGGTTACAAAAAAACCTTCCATTTTCAGACCTCTTTGAATTTCAGTTTTGCTCATAAAAACTGCTAATCTATACATGTTTTCCAGAGAACCTTTCTTCTTCCCACTTTGTTTACTGGTCTTGCTAATTTTTGTTCATTTTCCTGCTATCCTTACCTTGGAGGTGCCCCTTGCTTTCTTGAGAGCTCAAAAATAATGTTAAAATAATAATTGATGTGAATTTATTCAGAATCAAATTGCATTATGGCAGAAAGTTCCTCCTCAGTAACTAATCTGAGTACTGGTGGAACGAGAAAGTTTATTAATTTTTAAAATAAAAATATAATAACCTTATACTGGGCCATAAACCAAATTTTAAAGGATTATAATCATACATAATATGATATCTGACCATAATGGAATTATACTAGCAATCAACAACAAAAATATAACTAGAAAATCCCCAGATGTTAGAAATTAAGAAACACACTTCTAAATATCCCTTGAGTCAAAGAAAAAAATTACAATGGACATTACAAAATCTTTAGAACTAAATGAAAATATATCATATCAAAATTTGTAGTATGGAACTATAACAGTCCTTATATAACGAAAAGGAAAGAGCCCAAGTAACTGATATATTTACTTTTTTATGATGTAATAACATAAACATTAAAATATTCTTGAAGTACATTTAGAGCACAAAGATATGCTCAACAAATATAAACCTGAATCCATATATGACCATAGTTTTGTGGTGGTGCTGGTGAGGTTGAAGTGTGAGGGGTATAAAGTAAGAAAAGAAATAGACCAGATTAAATTACAGATCTATTAATTATTACAAGATCTATTATGATTAAGAGATCTATGCAAATGTAACATATCATTACATACCAGACAGATTAAATAATGGCTCAGATGTAGAAGGTTGTAATCTAAGACAAGACAGCTAGCATACATATTGTCACCCTTTTATCAGTTTGGTAGTTGTTTTAAAAGGGTTGTGTCTTTCAAGGAAAAGCTTGAGTCTAAAGTGTTATATCAGTAATATTTTGGGAAGGTGACAACATATTCTTTTCTAGTGATTAAGATAGGTTTCTTGGAAGCAGGAATAAATTTACAAGAAAGATTATGTCTAGTAAATATAGAAAACTACTATCCATGAAAAGTGAAAGAAATCAGACACATAAAGATAGAAACTGTCCATTAAAAAAAAAACCTGGGGAGGAGGAATTGAAATTAAAATATGGCTGAAAAACTAAAGCAATGATGCAGGCAAAAAGGAAAAGGAGGAGTTCATTTCAAAGAAGGTCCTTTGGGTAAAAAGAGCCTTCAAATTCTTCCAAACCCAATTGCATAGTTTGAATTTAAGTAGAAGGTGTAGGGACCATACCATATTCTGTGTGAGGCCTCAGTGACAGTCAGTGAGAGTTATCCAGAGAGGTAACAACCCTAACTTGTGAGTTTCTAAGAAATGAGATTCTGGTGCATGTTTAGGAAACATGAGAAACTTTTCTCAAAGAAGAGTTGTCAAATAGCAGGTATACTGCTGGGATTTGCAGTAGCACATTTAGTGGGGCTGCAGCTCTGTGTTTTGAATTGGTTTAAGGCATGGTGGCCTACAGAACAGATGATTTTCCTTTCTACTAATTTTTGTTTGTATGTTTCTAATTAGTAGCATTTGAATGTCAGATGTGTTTAGAGCCTTGCACAAGGAAGTGAATGTGAACATAAATTCAGTGTCACGTTGTTTATATATATATAAAAAAAAAATAACCTGGAAATTAAAGCTTCTCAAATAATCAGATTGCTGAAGGAACCTAAGAGAACGTTTAGACCAGCCCTTTCATTTTATACTTGAGGAAAAGGAAGACCTGAAATGATGTTTCACAGTTCTGTAGTTTTCTCAGACAAGGTCAAAACCAGGACTTGACTTTAAACCCCTGGTCACAATCATGGTTGCAGAGAAACAAGACTCAAATTCTGGCTTCCTCAGTTATTAGCAGTGTGGAATCAAGCAAGACATGAAACCTCTCAGAATTGAACTGCTTATCTGTGACAATAATACCTACCTCCAAAATGATGACAGTGATCAACTTTTATGCAAATAACTGCCCAATAATAGAATACCTGCATCAGAGGCATACAGTCTAGGGCTTTGCCTCCTGATAAACCTTCAAATGTCAGTCTCACAATTCATGATTCTTGCTGACAAGTCTGCTTTTTTTCTTTTTTGGTTAGATCTGCTTTTAAAAACTTAAAATTTGTTGCCTTGCAGTTCCCCAAAACATAGCTTAACTCAACTGAATCAATGAAAGATAATTGACTGAGTTAGTTACGCTTGAAAAGCCAAGCTTAAAGATATACTGCAGCTCCATTCTCCTGTTGACTATTAAAGTTAAGTTAATGATCTGGAGTTGTGTGGGAGTTTCCAGAAATATAGTGACTATAAGGGCTAGCATGCTGTAGTTACCAGATGAAGAGAGGGAACTATTTATTCTTTTTCAGCCAATTGCCTAAACTCTACAGTGTCTTTATTTTCAGTGCCCATCAACAATGAAGAAACAGCAACACATTATAACTCATATTGCAACAATATATACAACAAAACAGCTCCTTTAGTGGGAAGAAACTCATTAGTGATCCCACTTATGTTCTCAAAACAATGGTGGACTGTTTGATTTCAGCAAATGCTTTAGAATGATATCTGGATATTGATTTAAAAGTACAAAGAGAACCAGATAAATGGCTGTTTTCAACATAGTAGTAGAAAACAAGATTAGGTTTTTCACCTACAAGGTGAAAACCTAAAAATGCACAATCTTGGCATCATACAAACTCTGGTAGCACGGTGCCCAAGGCATCTGCCTGCTAACCAGAAGGCTGGCGATTCAAACCACCAGTGACTCCATGGAAGGAAGATGGGGCAGTCTACTTCCGTAAAGATTTACCACCCCGGAAACCCAGAGGGGGTCTTTATGAGTCAGAATCAACTGGATGGCAGTGGGTCTGGTTTGGTTTTGGTTTTAGCATCATACATTGTTTTTAAAAAACATATAGCTAGTCCAAGAATTTTAAACTAGTAAATCTGTTATGCATTCACACACACATTGCATGTAACAAAAATTTGAAAGTCAAAAAGTTTCTCTAAAACTAAATGCCCTGGGTCTCCAACTTATGTCCAGACCCTGCAAGCAGGTCTTTATGGAACCCTCATTCAATGCAAGCATCTAATGTGATAGTAAGAGAAAATAAATACGTAAATAAGACGGTTTAAATATTTTCCAGTATATAATGAAGCCTATAACTAAAAATAGGAGCACTGGTGGCATAGTGCCTAAAGCATTTGACTGATAACCAGAAGGCTGGAGGTTCAAATCCACCAGCCACTCCTTGGAAGGAAGGTTGAGCAATCTACTTCTGTAGTGATACCGCCTTAGAAACCCAAGGAAGGGTCACTATGAGTCGGATCCAACTCCACGGCCGTTTGTTTGGTTTGGTTTTGGTTATAATTGAAAATAAAGCAAAAAACCCACACTTTAAATGACTTTGTTTTATAAATTGATTGTGTGCATGAGTATTGTGGGTTTCAAATTACATGGGAATGACCATTCAAGTAAACTTCTGGTTAATAATTGAAAATAACAAATAAATAAGACCTTTGAATTTTGAGTTTGTTAGTTTTTAATATGTAAGTAAGCATGTTTAAAAGGCAGATGACAAACTAGTAAAAATATTTTTACATTCAATGACGAATCGTTAATATCCCTAATGCATAAATAATACTTATAAATCAGGAAGAAAAGAAAGCAAAAAATAGCTCTAGGATTATTATAATAGACAATTTATAAATAACAACAAAAACTACATACAACATGAAAAAACATTCCACTAGTTTAGTGTTCAAACAAATATAGACTTATTAATGAGATACATTTTTTGCTTATCAAATTAGCAACAAGATCAAAGAATATTAAATCTGAGGATAGTGACAGAGTGACAGGAATCAAACATACCGTTTAAACTGGTTGATTTAATGGAAAAGTTGTTTTCATGGAGTTGAAAATACTGTTTTTTACTGTTTGCTTGCTTGATTTTTTAGTTGAAAGCCACATGAAAGAAGCAGAGCAATCATTGGTGAAGATCTAATGGAAAGATGTGAGAGAAAAACAGGACTAGCTAGTCAGTCTTCTGAGTTTACTTCTGGGCTCACTTCTCTGCCAGTGTTAGCAGAGAGGCCTTGGGCTAATCAACATCTCAGCCTTTAAATGAAATAATCTTTCAAAGGAAATTCTATTGTCAAAATTTTATTCATCTTAGGAAAGCATGGCCATTGATACATCAAATCAGGATTATGAATTCAGTATGTTCAAATCTTCCACTGAACTACATTACAGAACTGTATCTATTCCTTTTTAGGGCCTAAGAGCACTCTTCTCCAAGCACAATGCCTTTTCTAAAACCAAAACCAAACTCACTGCCATCAAGTCAATTCTCACTCAGAGTACAGACAGAGTAGAACTGTCCCATAGGGTTGTCAAGGCTGTAATCTTTATGGAAGCGGACTGCCACATCTGACTTCCACAAAGCAGCTGGTAGGTTTGAACAACCAACCTTTCGATTAACAGCCATGCATTTAACCAGTGTGCCATTAGGGATCCCTAATGCCTTTTCTTCTGAAGGAAGATGGGGCAATCTACTTCCGTAGTGATACTGCCTTGGAAACCCAACGAGGGGGCGCTATGAGTCAGGTCTGACTTGACGGCACACAACAACAACAACAACAAATGCCTTTTTATGGGGGTTAATAAACATTTTGAAAATGATGACCGCACTCTGCTATGCCAGTTCATATCTGGGGTTTAAGTGATTGCCAGAAAGTAAAAATATCACATTTATGTAGTTTCATTATTCCAAAGGGCACATTCCTCTTACTAATAATATCACCAAACCCAAAAACCAAACCCACTGGCATAGAGTTCATTCCAATTCATAGCGTCAATTTCCAAGGCCGTAAATCTTTAGGGAAGTATATTGTCCCATCTTCCTTCCATGGAGCAGCTGGTGAGTTTGAACTGCCAACCTTCTGGTTAGCACTCAAATGCTTTAGGCACTACGCCACCAAAAAAACAAACAAACAAAAAAATACTCACTGCCATAGAGTTTGGTCCGACTTATAGTGACTCTTCCTTGGGTTTCTGAGGTGGTATTACTACGGAAGTAGATTGCCCAACCTTCCTTCCGAGCAGTGGCTAGTGGGTTTGAACTGCCAGCCTTCTGGTTAGCAGCCAAATGCCTTAGACACTATGCCATGAGAGCTCCTACTATGCCACCAGCACTCCTTAATAATATCACAGGAGAAGTACATTGACATTCCTCACATTTTGAATTTGCACTGTTCAAAAGTCATTAAAAAAATAGTTGAACCTACATTCATGAATACAGTAGAGCATGAAGGGGGTAAAGTTATAAAATCTTCTTGGCTGTAACCAAAGCCCTTGAGGGAGTGAGTCAGTAGACCTAGGGGTTCATACCACAGTCTCAGGAGACATCAGGGTCAATTGCCATAACATAGTCCACAAAGACAATGTTCTACGTCCTACTTTGGTGAGTAGTGACTGGGGTCTTAAAGGCTTGTAAGCTGCCATCTGAGGTGCAACTATCAGTCTTTCACCATCCAGACCAAAGAAGAGTGAAGAAAATCAAAGACACATGGAAATAATTAGTCCAAAGGACCAAGGATCATGCAAACTCCGCCTCCACAACAGAACTAGATGGTGCCTAGCTATCACTGCAGACTCCTCTGAAAGGGATCATAATAGGAGATCCAGAATAGAGTGGGAGAAAAATGTGGAACAAGACTCAAAATCATAAAAAATACCAAGCTAACTGGTCTAATGAAGACAGGTGGAACTCCCAAGACTATGGTCCTTAGACACCTGTCAAGCCTGGAACTGAACTTAACCCACCATAGGTCAACTTTTAGCCAAATGATAGACAGGCCTATAAGGTAAACAATAACAGCAGGGAGGTAAGCACTCATTAGAACAACCAACCAATACAAGATCAAAAGGGCAGCATTTGCTGAGGGATAAAGCTAAGAAGACAGGAATCAATAGGAAGGAAGGACAAATAGAAATGGTAAACACAGGGAGGAAGCGGGAATGGTGCTGTTACACTGTGGAGATTGTAGTCAATGTCACAAAACAAAATGTGTATGAATGGAAAAACAATTTGCTCTGTAAAATTTCACCCAAATCACAGTAAAATGTTAAACAAAAAAATTGTTTTTTACTAAACAGGAGAGCTGTTCTAGGTAGAATTAAAAGGTGGTATTATTATTATTATTATTATTTATATTCCAAGCTTCCAAGTATTGTGAGGCTGGCGCAGGACAGGGCAGTGTTTGATTCTGTTGTACGTGGGGTCACTATGAGTCAGAACCAACTCGACGGCACCTACCCACAACAACAAATTTATTTCACTGTTTAAGCCCTGCCTTTTCTTCTTTCCTCATCCTGCACCCCAACTCTTGTGTTTTTAGGGTTTTTTTATTATATAATTTATTTCTGTGGTGGTGCTGTTGGCAATCTACATGGCAAAACACACACCAATTCAATACTTTTGTACAATTCCGTGACATTGATTGCAGTCTTCAAGTGGGGCAACCATGCTCACCCTCTTTTTCTGAGTTGTTCCTCTCCTATTAGCATAAACTCACTGCCCCTTAGGTTTCCATCTAATCTTCCAAGTTGTTGTTGTCAATTTCATCCACTATAAAACTCACTGCCCTCCAGTCGGATTGGACTCATAGTGTCCCCTCCTTGGGTTTCCAAGGTGGTATCACTACTGAAGTAGATTGCCTAATCTTCCTTCTGAGGAGTGGCTGGTGGGTTTAAACTGCCAGCCTTCTGGTTAGCAGTCAAACACCTTAGGCACGATGCCACCAGAGCTCCTTCATCCACTATAGGTAGATCTAAAAAGACCATAATGCTCACGGCAGACATTCTTTTCTTTCTTTCTTTCTTTTTTTTAAGTTGTGATTTGGGTGAAGATTTACAGAGCAAATTCACTTTCCATACAGCAGTTCACATATACTTTGTCTCATGACATTGACTACAGTTTACCATAATGCAACAATTCCCCTCCCACTTCCTCCCCATAGTTACCTCTTCCC
>NW_006921817.1:1958864-1990032 GCF_000298275.1 Orycteropus afer afer | reverse complement strand
AAAAAAAAAAAAAACTGGATTCCAATGTAATTTGAAACTTTGTTCCACATTTTACCCCCTTTGATCAGAGTTCTTGTAAAGAATCTTTGATCATACTGTTCAGTAATGTTAGGTGGGCACCACCCTGTTCTTTTGGTCTCATGGCAGAGGTGGCAGTTGTTCACCGAGGCAGTTAGCCACACATCCATTTCCTCCTCCTATTCCTGATTTTGCTTCATTTATTTCACCAGGCTAATAGAGACCAATTGTTGTTACTTGGATGGCAGTTTGCAAGCTTTTAAGACCCCAGGCACTACAAAACAAACTAAGAGGTAGAACAGAAACACTAAACACATTTTCGGGCCAATTAACTGGGATATTCCATGAAACCATGATCCTAAACCTCCAAACCAAGGAACCAAATTTACAAGGTGTTTGGTTGTACCTAAGCAGACTCAGCAGCTACTCATTTTTTGTCACTGTAGTAAATATATCTATCACACAGGTTTTGCCGTTGCAACGTTTTACTGGTGTACATCTTATCAACAGCAATTACATTAATTGCTGTGCAACCCTACCCTTAATCAATGCAATTTTTCCATCACCATTAACCAAAACTCAGTACTTTCTAAGCAGTAACTCCCACTTTTTCCCCTCTGTCTCCTTCCCCTCTCAAAAAAAAAAAAAAAAAAACACAAACTCACTGCCTTTGAGTCAATTCCGACTTGTAGGGAGCCCCATTGGATTTCCAAGGCAGTAAATCTTTACAGAAGTAGATTGCCTGGTCTTCCTTTCACAGAGTAGCTGGTGGGTTTGAACCACCAACCTTCTGGTTAGCAGTCAGATGCCTTAGGCACTGCACCACCAGAGCTTCTTCTCCCATCCATGGTAACCACTAGTAAGCTTTGTTCTCTATACAAAAGAAAGTGCTCTGGTGGAACTGTGGTTAAGGAATTGGGCTGCTAACCATAAAGGTTGGTGTTTCAAATCCAGCAACCAATCCATGGTAGAAAGATGAGGCAGTCTGCTCCTGTAAAGATTTACAGTCTTGGAAACCCTGTGGGAGTCACAATGGCCTGATGGCAGTGATTTTGGGGTTCTGATTTTCTCTGTATATTTAACTTTTCTTGTCTTTTTATGTAAATGAGGTCATACAATATTTGTCCTTTTATTATTAACTTATTTTACTCAGTATAAGAAGCATCACAATAAATGGAGAAGAGATTGAAGTTGTCAAAGATTTCATATTGCTTAGTTTCACAATCAACACCAATAGAAGCAGCAGTAAAGAAATCAGACAATATGTTTTACTGGGCAAATCTGCTGCAAAAGACTACTTTAAAGTGCTAAAGAGGAAAAATGTCTCTTTGAAGAGTAAGGTGCTCCTAACCCAAGCCATGGTGTTTTCAATTGCCTCATATGTATATGAAAGCTGGACAATGAATTAGGAAGACCAAAGAAGAGCTGGAAGAAGATTTGATGCCTCTGAGTTGTGGTGTTGGTGAAGAATAATGAAAGTACCATGGACTGCCAGAACTAACAGATCTGTCTGGGAAGAATTGCAGCCAGAATGTTCCTTGGAAGCAAGAATGGCCAGACTTCGATTTATGTACTTTGGTCATGTTGTCAGAAGGGACATTCCCTGGAGAAGGACATCATGCTTGGTAAAGTGGAGGGTCATTGAAAAAGGGGAAAACCCTCAAGAAGATAGATTGACACAGTGGCTGCAACAATGGGCTCAGGTATAGCAGGGATTGTGAGACTGGTGTAGGACTCGGCAGTGTTTCATTCTGTTGTACATAGAGTCACTATGAGTCAGAACAGACTCAACAGCACCTAACAATAACAACAACGTCTTCAAGCTCCTTCCATATTGCTGCATGTATCAAGACTTCATTTCTTCTATTGGCTGACTAGTATTCCATTGTATGTTTGTACCACATTTTCTTTATCCATTCATCTGTTGATGGACATTTAGCTTGCTTTCATCTTCTGGCTATTGTAAATAGAGCTGCAGTGAACATTGGTGTGCAAGTATCCGTCTGAGTCTCTGAACTGAATTCCTGGGTATACATAGGAGTGAAATTGGTGGGTCATGGTAGGTCTATTTTTAGTTTTTGTGAGGAGCTGCTCACTGTTTTCAAACAAGGGCTGTAATATTCTGCATTTACACCAGCAATGGATAAAGGTTCTACCTACTTTCCCCCCATCTGCTCCAAGATTTTCTATTTTCTTTTGTTGTTGTTGTTGTTGTTTAAATTTTTAGTGGGAATGAAGTAGTATCTTGTAATTTTGATCTGCATCTCCAGTTCTACTGTGTTCTAAAGGGTCATGATGCATCAGAATCAACTCAATGGCAGTGGGTTTTTGGTTTTTGGGTTGGGGCCGACTCGATGGCAAACAACAACAACAACAACAATGACATTGAGCATCTTTCCATGTGTTTGGTGACCATCTGAATGTCCTCTTTGGTCAAATACCTATTCAAGTAGTTGTCCATGTTATGATTGGCTTACTTGTCTTTTTGTTGTTGTTAAAATTTTTTTTATATATTTTGGTTATTATATTCTTATTGGATATATGGTTTCAAAATATGTTTAACTCTGAGTTTTAAACACTCCTAAAAAAAATAAATACCAGTTAAGGAATAGAGTTAGGGAAGATACTTGAGTCATCGACACTTAGATGAATGTTTTAAGAACAACCATGAAATTTCTAGTCCAATTATTTTCCTAAATTTATGACTATTTAAAAATTATTCTCAAAAGTTTCTATTTTTTATAATATTTCATTTGAGCATTACAAATAAAATTTATTTCCCCACTGATTTCACCATGTTCCATTGAACAAAAATTATGATATTTTCCAAGTGCAAAAGCGTCTTTTAGTTCCTGGGAGAGAGAAATAAATGTCCTAAGAGATTGCTTGGCTTATACACTAGGACAGAGGTTTAACTAGCTACCCCAGAGCTAAATCAAGCCTAAAGATGAAATTACTTGGAATGAGTTTAGATTTTTCTTAATTTTTTGCTAGCTTTTAAAAATTGAGAGGTAAAAACCTAGAAATTTGGGAGCTATTGGAAAATCTTTAAACCCAGAATATTGGGGCTGCTGCATTAATGTGTGCCAACAATCAAGTGAGCCCAACTGGTGGCTGCTCTCTTACAGGAGTACTGGGCTCCCTAGTTTCTCACTATCCCTCTGTGGTTTACTTTATTCACCTGCATTATCTGCCTGAGTGCCTGTCAACACCTGAGCTTTTAACAACATTATAGTGGAAAAAAATGAGTAGAGCGAGTAACAACTCAGCTGCTAACCCAAAGGTTACAGGTTCTAGTTCAGCCAGAGGCACCTTGGAACAAAGGCCTGACAGTCTGTTTCTCAAAAACTAACCATTGAAATACAGTCTCTCTTGTGTTACTGCTGTAACACAAATACCATAAGTGGCTTTAAAGAAGAGAAATTTATTTTCTCACAGGTCAGGAAATTCAAGGTGTCAGCTCTAGGAGAAGGCTCTCTCTCTCTATTGGCTCTGGTGAAAGATTTTTGTCTCTTTCAGCTTCTGGAGCGCTGGAATTCTTTGGTTCTTTGGCAATCCTCAGGTGGCATCTATTTCCCCCTGTTTAGGCTCACTTCTGTGTCTAATCTGCTTTTTTAAGATCTCAGAAGTGATTAGGTTTCAGGCATATCTTACACTTGATACGGCCCCATTAACATAGAAAAGACTCTATTCCCAAACAGGAGTATATGAACAGGTATAGGAGTTAGGGTTCCAAGTCATAGTTTGGGGTGACACAATTCCGTCTCTAACAATATCAATCATTAGATTGGGAACCAAGGAGAATAGTCTCTTACTCACTCAGGCTTTTGTCAAGTAGTTTAGGAGTTAGCTCTATGATTTTTCTTTCTTTGGTAATAAGACAGTTGGATGTGAAAACATCCAAATACAGAGGGATGTGGTTACACCCCTGAGAACAGCCTCCAAGACCTGGCACCCAAAATTCAAAAAGAACATGGTAGGAAACAAATATCACAGGTCTTTGTATCAAATTGTGTTCTTTTTCCTTTTCATTCTTTTTGCTAAAATTTGCTATTGAGAGAGAATAACTAACTACAATAACAACAAAACCTGGTATAATGTGTACTGGTTTTTCATTGCCATGTATTGAAGGGCTTTTGCAGACTGTTAGACTGTTGATGGGGAATGGGCTACATTGCAGAGCTACTTCCTGCCTCATAGAGTCCAGTGTTTCATTACCCAAGTCCCACTGAGTGCAGCAGATCAGCTAACAAACCCAGTCTAATGTCATCTGTCCGTGACAGATGAAACCTCGGGTCATGAGTTGAAGGTTAAATGAAGATGAAGGACTCTGAGCTGTCCTGGGGACTCTCTTTCATCTGGTAAAGCACCATGGTTTGTTGACATTCTTAATGACTTCTCCACTTGTTCCTTTCTTTCCCCAGTTTGTAAAGCCTCCTCAGATTTTCAAAGGTGAAATCCAAGGTCTTGTTTGTTTTGTTTTAATCTTTTCCTGGATGATTATTTAAATAGAAATAGCATGTTCTTGTTTGATGTGACCACTTTATAATATATAATAAGAATGGCTAACATTATTGAGTGCTTATTATGTGCTAGACACTTATGTGCATTATCTTATTTAAACTTGATCAAAACTCCATGGGGTATGCGTTATTACAACCTCCTTTTTAAAGATGAAGAAAATGACATTTTGAGATGCTAAATAGCATGTTTACCACATAGCTAGGAAGTGGTAAAATTCTATCATTTGCTCACTAATGCCTAGGATGTCAATCTTTATGCATTCCATTTCATTTTTGACAACTTGCAATCTTCTTAGATTCATACTTTGTACATTCCATGTCTCAATTATTAATGGGTGTTTACTGCTGTTACTTCTCATTTTGAGTTGTGCTCCATCAGCAAATGAACGTCCAGAGGCATTAGTCCATGTCATTAAGGTTGCTATTCTGAGGAGGCAGCACTTACCCAGTCATATTTTGAGTGCCTTCCAACCTGAGCAGGAGCTCTGGTGGTGTAGTGCCTATGGCATTTGACTGCTAACCAGAAGGCTGGGCTTCAAACCCACCAGCCACTCCTTGAAATGAAGACTGGGCAATCTAACCCTCCACTCGACAGGAGTAAGTTTGGTTTTTTGGCTTCCGACCTGAGGGGCTTATCTTCCAGCTATATTGGCCTATATTGGACAAGGTTCTGTTGTTATCCATAGGTTTTCATTGTCTAAATTTTGGAATCAATATTTGGTATTGATTACCCAATAAACAAGGTAAGCACAGGTTTACTTGTGTTTACTTACTAATCTGTAGTGAAAATTTTCACATTTTTTCACCACATCAAAGATTCTGCTTCTAGTTATGGTGGACATCTTTCTCTCCCAACCCCACAGCATCTTCCTACAGAATCAAAACCTCTTCAAATTTACAAACCCTGATAGGGACATATCCACTAAACAAGGGAAGCACAGGCTTACTTGTGCTTACTAACTGCTAACAACTGACACCAACTGACACCAACTGTAAAAACGGCAAGGAGGCCACATGTTCTGACCTCCTCTAATCTCACAAGAGGAAGATAGCAGTAACCCAAGGCCAATTACCGCAAGGCCAAACATGCTGCCTCCCTCCAGCCCTTTCACCAACCGTTCCTCCCAAAGCACCCACCACTTCTCTCCTGGGTTCAATAATTCGCTGCAGTGGCCACACAGAACTCACAGATTACAGGGTTTATTAGGGAAGCACCGGGCTACAACTCAAGTTCAGAAAGAACGCTCAGTCTCTCTCCCAGCCCACCGTCCCTTAGCCAACAGTCTCTCAGTCTCTTTCCCAGCAGTGCTGGTCCCTTGGTGTCTCACTCAGCGATGTGTGTCTCTTGCATCTCTTTCCCAGCAGCGTATGTCTCAGGAGCCTGTGTCTCTTTCAGCAGCACGTCTTCCTCAACCAGCAGTCAGAGTTCTGCCTCCAGGAGACCTCCTTTTGAGCCCGGCAGGGTGGCCAAACTAGCCAATCATAGCATCAGAACTCTAAGCACCTGAGAGAGAGTGGGCACCTCCCAGAACACTGTTTTGTGCCACTCCCAACAGAAATACTCCAGGTGGACACCTTCAGCAATCAGGAGCTCCTCAGTTGCTCATAGAAAATCCCACCTTGGAGTTTACAAAGACTTACGGGTAGAAAAGCCACACTAAATAATTTACTACACCACACTAACACTTAATCTTTGATGTGTGGTGAAACCCATGTGAAATTGTTCACTAAAGATTAGTAAGTAAGCACAAATAAGCCCATGCTTACCTTGCTTACTGGGTAATCTGCCCCTGGGCGAAGATCTCCAGGCCTTTTTCCTAGTCTTTTTTTGTCTTGAAGCTCCACTAAAACTGTCCAACATGTTGGCCCTATTGGTATTGGCGATACCAGTTGTATGGTATCAGCATCATATGTAGGCTTTCAGCATCATGACGCACAAGCCACCACAGTAAGACAAACTGACAGACAGGTGGTAGAAACGTATAAGAGACTGAAAGAGACTAAATTCTCACATTTGTATTAACCCTAGTCAAAAATAAACTGCCCCTTAGTTCCCCATCTCCTCCGTATCTTTATCTCCATCTTGCATACCATGTATTTTGCCCTTATTCATTTTATTGTGAGACCCACGATAAACAACAACAAGAAACCCACTGCCATCTAGTTGATTTCGACTTGTGATCCTATAGGACAGAGTAGAACCACCTCATAGAATTTCCAGGGTTGTAAATGTTTATGGGAGCAGACTGCATTTTCCTCTTGCAGAGCAACTGGTGAGTTTGAACCTCTGACTTTGTGGCTGGCAGCCAAATGCAAACAGTAGACCACCGGAGTTCCTTCCCCCTTACCCACAGGGAAGTAAATCCCAGAAGGGAAGGGATGTTTGTCTCTTTTGCTCACTCCTGTATCCCTAGGGTCTAGAACAGTGCTTGGCATACAGTAAATGCTCTCTGTATTTTTCGAATTTATGGGTTTAGGTCAGTAGTTTTCTTTGCCCTGAGATAATAGGCAGAACATTTCAATTAGCCCAAAACCAATTTGTATAAAATCTGGTCTGGGTGTTTTTAAAAACTTTACTACAATTGTATTTCGCAGTAATCTTAAAAAATGGGTCTTCCTATTATATTTTGTTAGCTGCCTTTGAATCGCTGCGACACGTGGAGACCCCATTCACAACAGGAAGAAACACTACTAGGTCCTGTGGTATCCCCATGATCAGTTGCAGATCAGATCATTGTCATTCATGGGGTTTTCACTGGTTCATTTTCAGAAGTTGATTTCCAGGCTTTACCTCCTAGGCTGTTTTAGTCTGAAAGCTCCCCTGGAAGTGCTCAGCATCACAGCAACCCGCCAACCTCAGCTGACAAAAAGGTGGGGCCTAAAACTACAGAGAGTCGCAGAATCACGTGAGGGCTTGTAAAAAATGCGAAATGTTCTCAGAGATTCCAATTCTGCAGTCTGGGGTCGAGCTCATAGCAATTCCAGGAATGGCACTGGATTGTGGCCCTAGGGCCATCGTTTGAGAACACCTTTAAGACTGTACATATAGCAGATTCTCAATCTGTAGTGGATGAAAACTCAAGCCATCTCTAAACTAGTGTTTGTCACCCACCTACATTCTTTTCCTACCTCTGAGGACTTTACGATGAATAATAAATGTCTGTCTCAGGTACTCCTCTCTATTTTACAGATCCATTCCTTTTACTTAGCACCCTCTCTGCCCTGCTGTTATAAGGATCCCGCCCAGAAAGACTTAGAAAGCACACATAGGTACTAAGAAAAAGAGAGCAAGTGCCCAACCGGGACTTCCCCGGCAAGTAAAGCCTGCTGGCTTCAGTTTTGCTTCTACACCCAAGGTGTCTGGAATTGGAGACTTTTCGACGCATCCCACTGCAGACTTGGAAGCCTGAGGGAAAAAATTCCAGCCCTGAGGCAGGAGGCGCGGGGCGGAGAGGGGCAGGGACTCGGGGCGGGGTCGGACTGGAGAGCTGGGCGGGGTCGAAGGGCTGCCAGGGACTCTGCCTGAGACCCAGACCCCGGAGGAGGTTACACTCGGAGGCCTGGCCCCGCCCCTGGGGGTGGGCCCTTCGGGAGGGTGCGGCGGCTGGGGCGCGCGGGAGGCAGATTGCTTGAACCACTCGCGCGAGCCCGCTTTTCTCCCAGCACCGGACATGGCGGAGCATTACCGCTGCAGGAGCTATCGCTCCCGGGATTCCTGCCTATCTCCTTAAGCTTTCTCGCTTTTCGACCTCTGGAAAATTTCGCGTTCTTTTTGTCGCCTTGGCGAGGGGGACGGAACGACGAGCAAGGATGCGCTGAGAACCGTGAGGAAGCGCGTCCCCAGTGCTTCTCTGGGTCACGGCACCGGAGCCGAGCTGCTTCGGGTTGCCTCGACTTCCCTGCTGCTCGCCTGCCCCCCTCCGCCGCACTTGATGTGCAGAAAGAAGCTGGACACCATGATCTTAACACGTAAGCTAGACTTGTGCCTTGCCGTCAGGCCAGCCGCGGGAGCCAGCTGCAGAGGGGACCGGCCACGGAGGAAATGTCACCCCACCTTGTCAAGTCGGTGCCTGTCGTTCTGTGCTTTTCAAACACTTTTCTGAAGAAACTCGTGATCTAGTCTCCTGAGTGTCTTGGAGTGGAGGGGAGCAAGGGCTATAGTGTGGGGAGGAAGATTTTAATCTCGAGTAATGACCCCGGGCAACTCACTCCCTGGGGGCCGCCAGCTGGCGCGGCTGACGGGATCTGGAAGGGTTGTGGGGTTGTGGGCGGCTGCCCCTAATGAAGTGAAGCCCACTTAGACTTCCCGCTCCGGCGGGGGGCGCCATACCGGCTGATTTCCAACCCTCCCACCCCACACCGCACGCTGGTGGCCCTGCAGTTCTTATTCTAAATCCTGGGCAATGGCTTGTGATTCCGAGCCGCGCGGCTGAAGCCAGGGGTCTCTGGTGTGTTCGCGGCGCGCCTGGCTGCCTGTCTGTGCGCGTTTCCTTCGGGCACCTTTCCGGACCTTGTTCCTAGCGCTGTGCTGCTGTATGTCCTTCACTATACCAGCCCGAAGTCAGCATTGACTTACTATTTTGTGACAGACTGTAGTAACAAACTCTGGTGGCACATGGGAGTGTTCTTAAAAAACGGCTTGAAAGTAAACTCATTTAAAAAAATTAATTTTTCTTTCAATGCTCAGATATTTTAAACTGTGGGAAATAATTCAGTCAGAAAGTCTCGATTTGGTAACTGCCAGTCCCAGGAGAGTGCATGAGTGGTTCCTGCTAGAGAGGCTGCAGTTTTCCTTCTTGTGCTGTGGCATTTAATCAGGCTTCCTGAAATGCCCTATGGCGATGTCCACGCCCTTGGCTTCCGAGGCTTGCGGAGCAAGTCCTTGGGCCGGCGAAAGGAAGGAAGCACGCCTCCCAACCCGACTTTTTTCCCAAGGAGGGGACGGCCTCTTGGAACTCTGCCCCATTTTTGTCCCTGTCCCTACCTTCGACGTCACAGGCCAAGCCTTTGATCCTTCCAGGGAGCTACACCCGGAGGCTGCAAATCCACCCGCCGCGTGTAATTTTTTTTTTTTTTTTTGTCACCGCGCGCCTTTACCTCTCACAGTCCCTGGAGCCTGGGGCGTTAGAGCAGACCGGCGGATGAGGCCGGCGGGGTGAATCTTGGGTCTATGGTATGCTAACTGCGCGAGCCTGGGCAAGTGACACCACCTCTCTGTGCCTCTTTCTTCTTCATCTGCAGCATAGGGGTAATAACTGTATTTAGTGCGTGGGGAGATTGTGAAAATCAAATGGGCTAATACAAGTTAAGTGCTTTGTACAGTGTCTGTTACTGAGGCTCAACAAATACTCAGTTTATACTAATTTCTCTAGAAGGAAGCTCCTGTGTGATCATTGATCTGCATTGTGGAGAAGAACACTTTCCCTCTTCTTTCTTCTTTCAGTCCAACATAGTTAGCAAAGGTTCTTAGTTAGCAAGGTTCTTTCTCAGTATTCAGAGATTATTTCATCCAGGGTGGGTAAGGTGGAGGAATGCAGCATAGGCACAGCCATCCATTACAGAAAGATTCATGAGCGTGGCACGTATGACGCATTTGGATAGAAAAATCACAGCTCTGCATAAATCAGAATACCAAGTCTCAAATTACTTCCCCCCCCCCAAAAAAAAAAAAAACCGTTCTGTTTGCTGAGGGGATGAGGGAAAATAATAGCCCAGGAGACAGCAGAGTGCTGCATGTAAATCTATCAGCAGGTCCTAAGAGTGGATTAATTCAGCATCCATCTGGCCAGTAAGCTGGTCCTCAGCAGAGAGAATTTTCAGACTAAAGGTTTGGAATTACTATAATGGAAGCACCCAGTGCCACCTTGACTTGCAGACTGCAGCATATGGTTTTATGGGTGCCCAAAGTCAGCAGCCCTCTAAACAAAGTAGAGCCCAGAGCAGCGAGTGTCAAATGGATAGCAGATGTGTTTCTGAAGTTATTTCAAGACTTTTTCTGAGAAAATGTTGGCAATTACATACAGATACTAACTTTTATTGAAACATACCAGATTTACAGCGTGGCCTAAACCTGTGTGTGTTTTTTTTTTTCGTTAGTACTACTGCTCAGAGAGCTTAAAATGACACACAGCAGATTAACTTTCTGTACCAGCTGTTTTTAAACATTTGCTTTTGACAAAAATTGATTTTATTTTAATTTGAGCTGAGTGACACCTTACACCAAATAAGCTGAGAGTTCAAGAAAGGGGACTGTGACTAACTTGCTTTCCTAACTGCAGAAAAACAGTATATAGCCTCCGATTTAAATCTTCCGCTACAGTGAATGAAAAAAAGTGGTTTATGTGATTTACTTACATATTTCTTAACTTCGCAAGTGTAGATCTTTTGAGAAATGCCACTTGATGATGAAAGAGTGCAAGAGTTAAATAGTTAAGCAATTAACTATTGCTAATTGAAGTTTTAATACACTGGAGCAGTCAAAGGATTTTCTTGTGGTTCTGGAGACGTGAGAGGCAGATTGCCCTTTGGCCTAAAGACTGTGTGTGTGCTCTGTACTGTATGTATATAGTTCAAAGAGCAATGACCAAGTTTTGAGAGTTTTCTACATTAAAAGGGATATTTTTGTGCTTCTGAAAATATACCAATTAATAGATGATTAAACAAGTTGCTGTGAATAGAAAATGTACATATTTGTTTGTACATACTGGTTTGTAGAACCAGTATGGGGCTTATAGGGGATATGAGAGGCTCCAGTGAGATGCTTCCCATTCAGAGGCTTGGTGAGATTCCAGAAGGTGGTTTCAAATACAGAAATAAGTACGTGGATTTTCCAGAGAGTCCCCGTGATGCAATGTTTAAATGAGCATGGTATTTTTATGACTTAGGTAGATGAGTAAATATGCAGTTTGAAAATATTCAGGGAAGAGTGATTTGATCCAAAAGAATGAGGGCATCCGAAGTACAGTGGCTAAAGTGAATCAGACTTTTTTGAAGAGAGCCTTGTACTGGACAGGATGGTCCAGTATTGTAAACACAAGTTTCTCATGCTTAACTCTACTTCCTAGCAACAGGAAGAAGGAAATGAGGCCATGCACCAAAAAAAAAAAAAAAGACCCAGAAGGGCTCCAGACAATACTTGACCCACCCTTGCATTCACCCCATACAGCCAGAAAACTTGAAAAAGTAAAAATAACTTCAGATGTTTCCCCTTCCTCCCTGGATAGTGCCAAATCACTAAAGACTGAATTCTCGGTGCTTTAGAACTTTAGAGCAGTATTTGGCCCCATGATGTGACTGGCAAGCCTACAACATGCCAAGCCTGTTCTTGAGATTATTAAGAATTGGGAAGAAAAGGTGATCTTCATCTTTAATATTTTCACAGTTCCGTGATTTGAATTACATGAGTTTTGTTTCTGAAGAGTGTAACTTCTGAGGTTCTCTGAACGCTCATTTTATCAAGGTTCACCCCCAAAATATGTAGTTTGGAGTTGTGGGGCTAGAATGTGAAGGAATGATTTAAGACATAAAAATCTTAAGACATCATTTAAGGCATAAAAAGTTTTCCTTGCTGTGGTGGTCATGTTGAACCATAAGGCGTATCCTTACACTGTCCTAAAGACTGCAGCTCTAATTTCCTTGTTTCTATGGCTGTGAAATGAGGGAGAAAATGCTTTTTTGGAGCAGACAGCTTTCACAGTTGTCTGCATTTCTAACTCTGGTCAGCATATAAAGAGAAATATGGACATTTGAAGGTTATTTCTCTTTTAAAAAAGATACAGTGCACTAGGATTAAAAACGTTTTACAGGAATGGGTTGCTGGTTTGAGTGCAGCCATTGGTGATTTCCTTTTAACCTCAAATTAGTCAGAAATGTAAAAGGGATAGAAGTCCCAGGTGAGAGGGCTCTTCCTGTCTGTCTGCACTTTTCCTTTTGTGGGATGTGTGTTATTGTTAAGGATTATCATGATTAATGATAATGAGTAAGGGAGTCCTGCTGGGGTTCTTTAATTAGGTCTGCTCTATCTTAACATTTTTTCCACTACATATTCCCACCTTTCCATCATAATTGATGGCAGATTGGAGGAAAGCCTTGGGTATTGACTCTGTAAACTTGTGTAGTCTCTCACAAGCAACAGCCTTTTCTAGTCTGGATATTCCTTTTTAATATTCATTTTTTAAAATCCACAGACTTTTGGTAGCATTTTTATAATATCATAGAAGCTAAAATTTATTGAATAGGTTACACTCATTGTTACACTGAATCCTCACAGCAACCCCACAAAGTAGATATAATTATCCTCCTTTAAAAAAGAGGAATCCAAGGGTTGGGGGAGTTAAATATTTGGCTGGCAGAACCAGGATTTCAATAAGGTATGCATAGCTATAAATCCAATTTATAGAGATGTATTTAGCAGGAGTTAATTCGGTTTAGGGAACAATGTTTGGTATCCACATAGAGATTTGAAGTTTCTTTTCATTTTCCAAGGGTCCTGCAACCACAGGTCAAACCCACTGTCATCCAGTCGATTACGAATCAAAGTGACCCTATAGGACAAAATAGAACCGCCTCATAGGGTTTCCAAGGCTGTAAATCTTGATGAAAGCAGATTGTCTCACCTTTTTCCTATGGCGTAGCTAGTAGGTTCGAATCACTGACCTTTTGGTTAGCAGTTGAATGCTTTTAACACTGTGCCACAAGAGTTCCTTTAGGAAGGGTCTCTATGTGTCCCATCCAACTCTATGGCAGTGAGTTGTGAGTAGAGAGGGAGGTATAATGTTAGAGCCCAGAATTGACAAATTAGTGGTTTCTGCATCTAATTCCTGGGGACCTAGTGAATGGAGACTTAGACTTCTGTCTTTAACATTTGGAGCAGGGTGTAGGTAATCATTTTCTGAAAGTCTGGCATCTGTTGGCTCTACCAAACGTTTTCTTTGGTGAGAATATCTTAAAGTAATATTTCCAAGAGAAAAGTTTCTCCCAGATATCACTGAAACATTTTAAAGGAATCTTGAAAACGACTGTGATGAGGAAATAAAGTTCTTGGGCACTAAAAGATAGAATATGATACCTTGCCAAAGTTAAGCCAAAACGCAGTGGAAGTCAGCTTTTCATGATCAATCATCCTTGTTCTATTCTGCTACTATACTTCATTCCATAGTGGAAAGTATGCTCCCTTTCATGTCTACCCCTCCCCCACAAGGAGAAAATTAAAATCTAATTGCAGGCTGAGGTCAGTGAAGACAGAGTCCTCAGATGCCTTTGACACCTCCCATCCACATTTTGTTCTCTCCTCTGCCCCACCTTTGAGTGTCCTGTGGAGAGGACTGGAGGTCACTTCCTGGAGCTTGTCAGAAAGGCGCCTTCCTTCTCCTGCAGGAGTCTGTAGAGGATGTCTGAGGGACAAAAGTTTTCCACACCCTGAGGTTGTAGCATTTCCTAGACTCACAGAACTTAGAAAGCTGGAGAGGAAGAGACCTTAGGGGCAAAAAGGTCTTGTGTCCCATGCACTGGATTGCACTACAGCTATCCCCTTTGCCTTACTCAGGTGACAAAATAGATGGAAAATGTTTAAATTCTAAAATTTGTATTCATCTCTTGAGTCTGGAGAAACAGCAAGCCCATGAAGGATCCAGTCTGCACATAATTCCTTTTTTCAAATTGTAGCATGGAAAGTGGACTTTGAATAGTGCCTGTGCTTTTGTAAGTCGTGTAATGGGAAATTCCAGAGCTTTGCAAAGGCAGCCTGGAAAAACATTGCCTTTTCCCTACTGAGAGGCCCCTGAGATTTGGGGAAGTTCAGTGACTAGTCCAAGGCCATATGTGAGTTGAATGGAACTTCATATCCCTTTCAGCCAGCATGTGTAAATCAAATGGAGATAGCAACAGAAATGAAGATGTTAATGTGTTTGTAGGGAAAATGTATAGTTATAAAACTAGAAATGTTCCTAAATTAAATAAATGTACCTCAGTCAAATTTAACCATTAGTTTGTGTGTGTTTAAGGGCCAGTGTCACAAACAAATTTAATAGAAAGAATTCTTTAACTCACCTGGAAGACAGTTAAGTCTTTTTTTTTTTTTCTCTTGTACTTTTTGGTGTAAAACTGAGAAAGTCAAATTAAGCAGTGTTTCCTGTTTGTGATTAGACATAGGAGTGATTCCAAAAAAAACAGAAAACCAAACTCGGCTGTCGACTCGTATCCGACTCATAGGGACCCCTCCTTGGGTTTCCGAGGCGGTATCACTGCGGAAGTAGATTGCCCAACCTTCCTTCCGAGGAGTGGCTGGTGGGTTTGAACTGCCAGGCTTCTGGTTAGCAGTCAAATGCCTTAGGCACTACACCACCAGAGACAGCTTATCCACTTAACACTTGTACTTCCCCGTTTCTGTTTTCATTGGTCTTTGATAAAGCAACATGATATTCCATTAGTTTCTTGATTTTCTTTTTTCTCTTCATCAGAATAACTAAAATATGAGCGAGCAGTTTGTTTAGAATTGCTTGCTATTCTCTTTACTTTTAAAGTTTTTTTAGAACTATAATTTGCAGGAACTTTACTTTTCCTGTGTATTAAACCAAAAACCAAACCCACTGCCATTGAGTTGAATCCGACACATAGCAACCCCTCCTTGGTTTCCAAGGCAGTATCACTACGGAAATGGATTGCCCAACCTTCCTTCTGAGGAGTGGCTGGTGGGTTTGAACTGCAGCCTTCGGGGTAGCAGTCAAGTGCCTTAGGCACTACACTACCAGAGCTGAGATTTCTGTCACCAGAAATAACTGGATCAGCACAAGTCTAGAGTGTCTGATAAATTCATATCTCATCGGCTTAAATTAATGCAGGGCTGTAGCCTTACAGAGAAAAGCGTATATTTTGATGTGAACTACTTGCCTTTTCTTGGTTTGTGTGTAACAGTCCTTTGGAATCACTTATACTAGATGATCCCAAAGGGGGTTTCAACTGATTTAATTTCTTCTTGTAAAGTGTCACTTCATGTACATAATCCCAGGTATAGGCTTGCAGGGCGTGTCTCTCAAGATTACCTGCTTTTAAGGCAAAACCGTTTATTAAGTTGTCATCACATCACAGGGAAGAGTGGGTCCTTTTTTTCCCCCCTCTCCTTTTCATTTTATTTCTAGGAATATTCTTTTACAAGAAAGCAACATATCTGCTACTGATCCTCAGGCAGAAAAAGGTTGAGGGAGAACCACCCTCCCCCCTCAAACTTCCACTCCTTAAAAGTGGGAATATTAGCTCCTAGTTTGCACTTCATACCACTCTTCTTCCTTTGCTGTAGGACAGCTGACCTTTGCTTAACAAACACCTGTGCTTCCAGGTCTTCACTTTGCTCATTTTCCCTTTACTGCAAATCCCCTCTCCCACATCCAGTCTTACTTAGAAGACCATACCAAACCCCCTCTCACACATCCAGTCTAGGTACAAGACCATACCAAACCCAAAACCCACTACCATCCAGTGGATTCCACCTCATAGCAACACTGTAGGACAAAGTGGAACTGCCCCATAGGGTTTCCAAGGCTGAAACCTTACAGAAGCAGATTGCCACTTTCTTTTTTCCCCATAGAGTAGCTGGTGGATTTGAACGCAGATCTTTTGGCTAACAGGTGAACGTTTTAACTACTGCACCTCCAGGGCTCCATACAAGATCATCAAAACCACCAAACCCACTGCCAATGAGTAGATTATGACTCATAGGGACCCCCACTGGGTTTCTGAGGCCGTAGATCTTTATAGAAGTAGATTTCCCAGTCTTGCTTCCACAGGTGGGCAGTGGGTTTGAACCACCAACCTTCTGGTTAGCAGTCAGATGTCTTAGGCACTGTGCTACCAAAACCCCTACAAGATCATACAAAAATAATCCTTAACTCTCTGCCGTTGAGTCGATTCAACTCATAGTGACCCTTCCTTGGGTATCCAAGGCCCTCCTTAAATAAAGTATTCCTGGGCATTTTCCACCTGTCCTCCAGCAGGAAGGGACATCTGCCTCTCCCACCTCTAAATTCATATATGTCTTTCCTATGTGACTTCACATTCTCCCTTGTACTATACAGAGGTTCCTATCATTAGGAACTCTTAATTTACTTTCCTGTCTTTCTAAAACAAAGCTATATATGTATGCATGAGAATAGTTTTTTTCAAACTAGTCACTTGGGTAGGTAACAAAAAGCATTTTAAAAAACAGAATAGAAACTTTCAGTCAAAATGCAATCTGAAAAAAAAAAACCCACCATATGAGCCTAAGGCATTTGACTGCTAACCAGAAGGCTGGTGGTTCAAACCCACCAGCCACTCCTCAGAAGGAAGGTTGGGCAATCTACTTCCATAGTGCCATAGTGATACTGCCTTGGAAACCCAAGGAGGGCTTGCTATGAGTCAGGTTCGACTCAATGGCAGTGAGTATATGAATCGCAACAAGAAAACATAGAATATCAAAACACACAATATTGTAGTGTCATTTTGTGAAACTTGTGTCAGTTTTATATATATATATTTACACTTATACATGTATGTATTTATTTATTTTATATTTATACGTGTGTGTGTGTGTGTGTGTGTGTGTGTGTACCAGATTGCCATGTAAAATATATTTCTTACTGTGGATCTTGATCTGAAAAATTGGAAACTGCTTCAGTAGAACAAAAATCTTGTCATTGGCTTATTTATACAGAATAATCAAACCAAAAACCAAAATGCACTGCTGTTGAGTCAAATCCGACTCACAGTGATCCCTCTTTAGGTTTCCAAGGCAATATCATTATGGAAGTAGATTGCCCAACCTTCCTTCTGAGGAGTGACTGATGGGTTTGAACCTCCAGCCTTCTGGTTAGCAGTCAGATGCCTTAGGCACTAGGCCACCAGAGCTCCCATGAATAAATATGTAATATTTATTGAGCACCTAGTTTGTAACACATACTCCTCTAGGTGCTTGGGATAGCAAGTAAAATAGGAAAAGTCTGCCCTTGTGAAGCTTCAGGGGAGGTGACAGAAAGAAAACATAATAAATAATTGTATGGGGTGTTAAAAGGCCACTACTTGTCTGTCAGTTGTATTATGGTGGCTTGCATATTGCTCTGATGCTGGAAGCTATGCCGTCAGTGTTTCAGATACCAACAGGGTCATCTGTGGTGAACACGTTTCAGTGGAGCTTCCAAACCAAGACAGGAAGAAGGACTCGGTCATCTACTTCTAGAAAAAACCAGCCAGTGAAAACCTTACGAAGGGCAGCAGAGCATTGTCTGATACAGTGCCAGAAGATGGAGCCCGTCAGGTTGGAAGACACTCAGAATACAACCAGGGAAGAGCTGCCTCCTTAAAGTAGAGCTTTTGACACCTTCATTTGCTGATGCGGTAAAACTCAAAATGAGAAGAAACAGCTGCAAACATCCATTAATAATTGGAACATAGAATGTATGAAGAATGAATCTAAGAAAATTGCAAGTCATCAGAAATTAAATACAATACGGGAAGATTGATGTTCCAGTCATTAGCAAGCTGAAATAGACTGGTATTGGCCATTTTGAATAAGACAATCAAATAGTCTACTATACCAGGAATGACATCACATTCATCTTGAAAAAGAACATTTCAAGATCTGTTATGATGTACAGTGCTGTCAGTGATAGGATAACATCCATATACTTACAAGGAAGACCAGTTAATAAGACTATTCAGATTTACATACCAACCACTAATGCCAATGGTGAAGAAATAGAAAATTTTTACCAACTTTGCTGTTTGAAACTGATCAAATGTGCATTCAGTGCATTCATAATCACTGATGGTTGGAAACAAATAAGGATAGATAGTTGGAAAATATGGCCTTGGAATGGAAATGACACCAGATATCATGATAGAATTTTGTAAGACTAACAACTTATTCGTTGCAAATACCTTTTTTCAACAGCATAAACAGTGACTATACATGTGGACCTTGCAAATCAGCTATATTTGTGGGAAGAGACAATGGACATTTTTCAGTCACCACAAGGCTAGGGGCCAAATGTAGAACTTATTCATATGCAAGTTCAAATTGAAGCTGAAGAAAATTTAAACAAGTCCATGTGACCCAAAGTATGACCTTGAGTGTAAATTCCACCTGAATTTAGAGACTACTTCAAGAATACATTTGACACACTGAACATGAATGACCAAAGACAAGGAGTTGTGGGATGGTGCCAAGGACATCACAAATGAAGAAAGCAAACATTAAAAAGACAGGAAAGGAAGAAAAGTCCAAAATGAATGTCAAAAGAGACCCTGAAACTTGCTCTTGAATGAAGAGTAAGCTAGAGCAAATGGAAGAAATGACTCAATAGCAGTGTGTTTGGGTTTTTGGTTTTGGTACTAGAATATAACTAAAAATGGATTTGGGTCAGCTACTGTTAGGCCAAAGGGCCTTAAAAACTGAATTAGTGTTCACTGGTCTTACCTCCCAGAAGTGTAAGGAAACTGACCCTTTGTACCTGGTATCTTTCAGAATATGCATAGCAGATGTTTGATTTTTTTTTAGGCACCTGTGTGTAGAAAGACTGCTAGTTACTGGTCAAAATCTTTGCTGTAAGTAGATAACATCAGATTATAACTAGAGGCTAATTTTGCCATCGTGTGGGCTCAGACTCTTGGCAATCTTGTGTATAATAGAGCAAAGTGCTGCTCTGTCCTGTATCCCCCTATGATCACCGTGATGCTTGAGTCCATTGTTGCCTTCCAATTTAGGAGTCTCATCTTCTAGCACTATATCAGACAGTATTCTTTTGTGATCCATACAGTTTCTATTGGCTAATTTTCAGAAGTAGATCTCCAGGCCTTTCTTCTTTGCCTTAGTCTGGAAGTGCCACTGAAACCTGCTCACCATAAGCAATCCTACTGGTATTTGAAACACCAGTAGCATAGCATCCTGCATTATAACAATACTCCAGCCACCACAGTACAACACCACGAACTGGCAGGCAGATGATAGTAGATAACATTCTAAAACCAAACCAAACCCACTGCCATTGAGCCGATTCCAACTCATAGTGACCCCCATTTGGTTTCCGAGGTGGTAAATCTTTACAGAAGTAGATTGCCCAGTCTTGCTTCCATGGAGTGACTGGTGGGTTTGAACCACCATTTTTCTGGTTAGCAGTCAGATATGCCTTAGTCACTGTGCTACCAGAGCTACTTTAGATAACGTTGTTGTTGTTGTTGTTATGTGCCCTCGAGTTGGACCTGACTCATAGTGACCCCTCCTTGGGTTTCCAAGGCCGTATCATTACAGAAGTGGATTGCCCAACCTTCCTTCCAAGGAGTGGCTGGTGGGTTTGAACCACCAGCCTTCTAGTTAGCAGTCAAGTGCCTTAGGCACTATGCTACCAGGACTCTTTTAGATAACATAAGAGTTTTAATAAATATTAATAACTGTGTTTTGCTATCTGACTTGTCTTTAAGAGCAGTATATGTTTAAAAGCAAAAAGGAAGTCATACTTCTTAGCCTGCCATTAAAGAAGAGAAAATGTTAATGGATTCTTTTTTACACAGGTAAATTAAGATACAGTCATTGCTCCCAAGAGCCTTATAGTAGGTGCTTCTCACCCACACTGGGTAGAGTGGGGGCAGAAAGCCTTACTAGCGGTGAGAAGTTAGCAGAAAGAAGAAGAGGGAAGTAGAAGGAAGAAGAAGAAGAGAACACGGGTTAAGGGCTTGAGGTGTAAGAGAGCATAGTGCATCCCGGAAAGTCTAAAGTAGTTTAGTAAGATTAGAGCAAAACTTTCATTCCAAAACCTGAATGTTGTGGCTCAGGTCAGATTATGAAGGTTGTGGGTCGTGCTGTGGAATTTGGATTGTATTTGAAAGGTGGTGGAGAGTCACTAAAGAATTAAATAAGTATTTCATAAAAGCCAGTCCAGGGACTCAGGAATCCTCTGGATTAGGATAGAGTTCTTTTGGGTAGTGAAGGGTAAGGCTTAAATCAGAGTTCAGTTGGGAGGTGGTTGTGATAATCCAAGGCAGAAAGAGTCTGGGACAAGGGAATAAGATGCTCTCTGGCTCAGTGGATCTCAATCCTGGCTAGCCTTAAATTTACTTACAGAGCTTTTTTGAAAAATATGCTGACCAGGCCCCCCTTAGAGTAAATCAGAATATCTGGGAGTGGGATTTGTCATTGGTCTTTTAGGTAGTTCCCCAAGGCAAGCTCCAGTCTGCATCCAAGGTTGAGAGCCACTAAGATAGCTCTCCCTTTGCTACAAGTCCTTGAGGCCTCTCCACGTGACCTGCCTGGTGAAACCCACAGCAGCAATCCTGTCTGTCTAGCTTCATCTAAGCCAAAAACCAAACCCACTGCCATCACGTCAATTCTGACTCATAGTGACCCCCCATTGGGATTCTGAGGCAGTAAATCTTTATGGAAGTAGTTTGTCCCGCCTTCTTTCCACAGAGTGGCTGGTGGGTTTGAACCACCAACTTTTTGGTTAGCAGTCAGATGCCTTAGGCACTGTGCCATGGGAGCTCCTTGTCTACTTGCATAGCAGTCCTGTAAAATTGACCACTTTGAAGTAGTCAAGAGATTGGTGAGCAGAACAGGCCTTACCATTAGAAGGAATCCATGTGATGAAAAGGGAGTCTTGGTTTAAATCAGAAAGCCCTGCCTGCCTTCACGTAGCTAATGTGGCTCTGTAGCTATAAAAGCATCTATTTTTCCTTGACTCTTTGTCCACAAGTCAGCCATACTTCTGATAACCTGTGGGATCTGGAAAGTCCTTGAATTTTCTTGTTTCTCTAATTCCTTGCACTTGAATTGAATCTTGATTTTTTGACAGCACCTCACCAGAGAAGGAAAACAGTCTGAGAGGGCCCTTTGTGATGCAGAGCAGACCCTAGAAGGAAGGAATCACACCCTGCTTAGGGCCCAGTTACTGTTGCTCAACTGGCTGAGATCAGCAGAAGTCACCAGAATGATGACGGGGTTGGGAATTTCTGTTTAACTCACTGTTGAGGGGTGAGCGGTAAGGGGAAGATAGGGTCATCCCCTTATACCAGGAAATATGCAACTATAGCCTAATCATTCTCAGCCATATACAAAAGGATAGCTGGGACCTCATTCATTTCAGGGTGCACAAGTGCTTTGTAGAACAACTAAAGACTAAAACTCTTTCCAATAAAATTTCCTGTTTCCTCCTTAACACATTTGCCGGTTCTTGCTTAGAGAAAACCCAGGAATAACAACAGTTCCATTGTATTTTCATTGAATCTGGAGTCTGATGACATTTTTACCTGATAGGGAATGGTTTATAGAAATTGCCCTCATAGTTTTCACACTACCATCCACACATGTTGTTGTTGTTTTGTGCCGTCGAGTAGAACCCGGCCCATAGCGAACCTCTCCTTGGGTTGCTGAGGCAGTATCACTACGGAAGTAGATTGCCCAGCCTTCCTTCCAAGGAGTGGTTGGTGGGTTTGAACCGCCAGCCTTCTGGTTAGCAGTCAAGTGCCTTAGGCACTATGCTACCAGGCCTTATAAATATTATACACTCAATAGAAATTAACCATGTATAGAATTGTCAAGAGGCATCTGGGAAGACTGCATAGAGGTGGCAGCATTGGGGTAGGCCTTGAAGGGTGACTAAAAATTGACCTGAGTGGGTGGGAGGGCATTTAAGGCCAGGGAGATCTCAGGTAGAAGGAAGTCACAATGGTATGTGAGAAAATGAGCACCAAGTTTACTTTGGCTGGGATGTAAAGGGAGCTGAAAAGTTGGATATCAAGCAGACAAACTTGAAAACCACATAGAGGTGTTCAGACTTGATTTTCTAGGTAGTGAAACTTCTGTGAAGTTTGTGAGGGAGAAATAAGATCAAAGCTGTGCTTTACAGAGTTTGATGAGCTAGGATTGGCTGATGGATTCCCTGAAGAGAGAGACAATGCTGGAGACCTGGAGTTTTAGTTATGCAACAAGAGAGAAAGCAGTGGCATGAATCAGTGGTAAAACCAGAAATAATATTCCCTACTTGGATGTAGGCATAGGTTTTTATTCACTGTTAAATGAAATTAAGATACTGATGTTTCAAAAAAACACGGTACCTATATTGGATTTTTAAGGAGCCTGTTGGCTATGGCTCAGGCATTGAACTCCTAACCAAAAGATCGGTGGTTTAAACCCACTGGCTGTTCTGAGGGAAAAAGATGAGGCAGTCTGATTCCATAAAGATTTACAGCCTTGGAAACCCTATGGGGGTTGCTATGAGTCAGAATAGACTCAATGGCAGTGAGTTATATTGGATCGCTAGCATATTCTCTTGGTCTGTTGATAACTGGAAATGCATGAAAATGAGACCAACAAGTACTCCTGTTTTTCAAAAATTAGTGATAACTTTTGTACAGTTTCTAACTCTGATTTTTACTGAAACAGGATTGATTTTTCATTTGTTATGTTGCCAAGTTTTCATTGAATAGACATTATTTTTATGTAAAATAGATACATGCTTCTGCTTCTTCATTTACCATGGTTTCAAATCTAAAAGAAAGGCAGAAAGAGTAAAAGTATTAGATCTTTACAGTTCTTGAAAGTATGACTTTTTATAGTTATAAGCCTTCAATTAGATTATCTGCTAACGAAAGAAACTTTCAGCTGTTTGTATGTCTTTCCAACCAAGTGGTCCTAGGAAGAGCGACTATTTGGACACATATTTTTAGATCAATTTTTGGTTGTTTTAGGGCATTTTATTTGCTTACTGGTGAAAAAATGGACAATAAGAACATGACAATAGTCATATTTGTGTGTTCCTCAAATCACACGTAAGTAATATATGTGAAATACTTTATAATTTATAAAGTATCATAAATAGGAGCCCTAGTGGTGTAGTGCCTAAGGCAATTGACTACTAACCAGAAGGCGGTTCAAACCCACCAGCCACTCCTCAGAAGGAAGGTTGGGCAATCTATTTCCATAGTGATGTTGTTGTTTTTGTTGTTATGTGCCGTCCAGTTGGACCCAACTCATAGCGACCCCTCCTTGGGTTGCTGAGGCAGTATCACTATGGAAGTAGATTGCCCAACCTTCCTTCCAAGGAGTGGCTGGTGGGTTTGAACCTCCAGCCTTCTGGTTAGCAGTCAAGTGCCTTAGGCACTGCACTACCAGAGCTCCCTTACTGCCTCAGAAACCCAAGAGGCGTTGCTATGAGTAGGAGCCCACTCCATGGCAGTGTGTTGCATTGTTGTTGCGTTATCATTATAAATGAAAGTTTTTAGAAAAATAATATCTTACATCTTTCATGCCTCTTGGCATAAAATCATTTTAATTAAGAAATTCAGAAACATGCTATAAGTAAGTGGCAAGATTTCTGGTGAATTGTGTTTAGTTTAACCTTTTGTATGTATGCTGACCTGGTGTCGTGTCTAAATATAGTAAAACTGGGCAAGCATTAAGAATTTCTAACTACTAGCCAAGAAAACCCTGTGCAGCAGTTCTACTCTGTCTGTAACATGTGAGGTCTTCAGGAGTCGGTGACTGACTCAAATGCAGCTAACAACAGCCACTGGTGAAATAAAATATTAAGCAAATACATTTTAACAATCAATTTTTTCAGTGGCTAACAATCTGTTCAAGGAAAATAACTCATTTCTTCTATATAGAAGTTAGTTAAACTATTTTTAAAAAAAACATTTAGCCATTTTTCTTTCCATCACTCTTTTTCGTGGGAAAAGGGCCCTGAAGTACAGAAAAATAATTTCCCCATTCTTTTATGTTTTTCCATCAATATGATTTCTAGAAAATATAAGTTGTTTTTTGGTTAAAGCATTCAGCTGCTAACCAGAAAGTCAGTTCCAACATGGCATCCGCTCTATGGGAGAAAGATAAGGCAGTCTGTTTCCTTAAAGATTTCATCTTGGAAACCCTATAGGGCAGTTCCACTCTGTCCTAAGTGGTTGTTATGAGTTGGAATCAACTGTACAGCATTGGGTTTGGGTTTTATTTTGGGGGGTATGCTCAATAAGGACTTTAACAATCCTACTTGCTTTAATGAATTTATTACTAGACAAAAGTAAGATGTCTCTGTCCACTGTTACCGAGTTGATTGCAATTCAGAGTGACCCTATAAGATAGAGTAGAACTACCCCACAGGGTTTTGAAGTCTGTAAATTTTTATAGAAGCAGATTGCCTCATCTTCTTCCTGTGGAGTGGGTGATGGGTTCGAACCATTGACCTTTTGGTTAGTAGCTGATTGACTATCCGTTTCACATCTGGCTCAGTGGAGATGCTTAATAAAGATTTGAATCTGGAATAAATTAAGCAATGTTGAGACATTTAGAAACGAGTGAAAAGCCTTACATAACCAAGTACTCATGGCCTGAGGAAGACGGAAAGAAGAGTTGAAAGGAATATTCTTTGTGCCAAGAGAGAAACTAATTAATGTGCCCAAGACCTCCTCTGTGAGTCGATTTTAACAGGATTGTAAATCTGTGCTTGAGTGAGTTTTTACACAGAGTGTGAGTTGCTCTTGGCCTTTCTGTTTATCAATACTGTTTACAAGATGTTAAACTACAGGGTAGTAGAAGCTTTATTATGCATTTCAGTCTGCCAAGATTGTGGAGTCTATTGACTTCACGCCCTCTTCTTTGACAGCCTGGCCTCATTCATTACTACTGTGTTAATAATAATCCTTGTACCAAAAGGCACATCACTGTAGTATCAGGGGGGTTCTATGTGTATCATGTTGGGAATTAGAAGGTCTGTTACTTTGTTCAGTTGAGTTCTGGGTATCAGAAAACATGCTTGGTGGCCTTCTGTTTCAGTGAAAAATGAACCAAGTTAGGGCAGCCAGGCTTAAAATGACTTATTTGGTCTCTCTTCAACTTTTTCATTACCATAAACCTTACTTTCGTAATCATTTCTTACCAGAGCACAGAGCCATACGGAGTACTTCACAGCTAGGACTCCATCTTTGTTGTTGTGTTGTTTGTTTCTTTAAAGAATGATGCATAATTATATGCATAGAAAAAAAGATTAAGAAGATGCAGAGAAATATAATTTTTTTTCCTCATCTATATTTTCTATGGGAGCTCTGGTAGCATAGTGCCTAAGGCACTTGACCACTAACCAGAAGGCTGGCGGTTCAAATCCACCAGCCACTCCTCAGAAGGAAGGTAGGCAATCTACTGTAGTGATATTGCCTCAGAAACTCAAGGAGAGGTCACTATGAGTTGGATCCGACTCAATGGCACATAACAACACAACAACAAATATTTTCTACAGAGATTGTGTTTTGCTGGTATAATAAAATCAAAGTTCATTTCAAAAAGAGAAGCTTGCTAAAATAATCATGGCTAAAAATTTTGTCTTTTTTCTGTTTTATTCTAGAAATTGAAGCCAAGGAAGCTTGTGATTGGCTACGGGCAACAGGTTTTCCTCAGTATGCACAGCTTTATGAAGGTGAGTCAGAAGCACTGTTTTGTTTTGTCTTAATTTATTGGTATAATCATAATCCTTGGTTCATAATTATCACTAATCTATTACATATTTTAGATATCTGATTTATTTAAATATTTTATTTTTAAATTAACATACTAAACACTTGTGACCCCACCACAAAAACAAAAGCTAGGACCTTGATAACAACACACCTTGGTGATCTCCCATTCTGTCCCTCTGCCTCTGCTACCTCCTACCCAGACAAGCCATCATCCTGAATACTGTTTATCTTTTTTTTTACTATTCTTTCTGTATAATTTTATTACATTTAACACACATACACTCATATATATATATATATATATACACGCATATATGTATGTATATGTGTGTGTTTACATACACATATGTATATATGTGTTTATATATATATATATTTATTTTTACCTTTATAAAAGAATATTGTACTGTATGTAATCTTTGGGGATTTAACTTGTAAATGTATTGTTATATTGTTAAGATTCTTCTGTACTGTGTCCCTGTAGTTCATTTAATGATCCACAGTTTATTCATCCACATTCTGATTCATGGGCATTTTGGCTTTTTCTAGGTTTTGCAAATTACAGTCTGTGCTATTATGAACATTCTCATATCTATTTTCTGTGGTACATGTGCAATAATTTATCTTATGTGTGTAACTAGGAGAGGAATTTCTACTGGGTTATAGAGAATGTGTTATGGAGAATGATAAATCTGTCTTGGAAGAAATATAGCCAAAATGTTCATTAGAAAGTAAGGATGGCACGACGAGGTCTCAAGTACTTTGGACATGTTATCAGGAGAGACCAGTCCCTGGAGAAGGACATCATGCTTAGTAAAGTAGAGGGTCAGCAAAAAAGAGGAAGACCCACAACCAGATGGGTTAATACAGTGGCTGCAATGTGTTTAAACATAGTAACAGTTGGGAAGATGGTGCAGGACTGGGCAGTGTTTCATTCTCTTACAAATAGGGTCACTATGAGTCAGAACCAACTTGGCAGCATCTAACAACAGAGAATGTGTATGTTCATTTCTATAATGCAGACTTTTAGAACGTGTTTGTAACAATTTTCTTTTCTACCAGTAATATGGGAGCTCTGGTGGCATACTAGGAGCTCTGGTGGCATAGTGCCTAAGGCATTTTACTGTTAAACCAGAAGGCTGATGGTTCAAACCCACCAGCCACTCCTCGGAACTCTGGGCAATCTACTTCCATAGTTATACTGCCTCGGAAACCCAAGGAGGGGTCGCTATGAGTCTAATTGACTAGATAGCAGTGAGTTTGGTATTTGGACCAGTTATATGTAAAGATCCTATCCATCTCCTTGTAACACTTGATATTATCAGACTTTCTAATTTTTGCCAATAAAATGGATATAAAATGATATTGTACTGATTTTGTCTTCAGTTTCCCTGATCATTAAGTGATAAGGAATATTTCTTAGATGTGTTTACTCTTCTATAAAATTCATATTACCCATTTTTCTCTTGATGGTGCTTTTTTTGATTTGTAAGAGCTCTTTGTTCTAATTACTAATCGTTTATAAGTCATCTGTTGCAGATACTTTCCCTAGTTTATAATTTGGCTTTTCTGTTTTTAGATTTTTTTTTTTATCAGAGTAAAAATATGTATTACAAACCATTTGCCAATTCGGCACTTTTTGCAGGTACTATTCAGTAGCATTGATTAGTTTATTATGTTGTACAACCATCATCACTATACATTTCTAAATTTTTACATCACCTTTAACAGAAATTCAGTGCTCCTAACCTATGATTTCTTACCTCCTCCCTCCCACTCCTAGTAACCAAAAAAACCCCAAACCAAACTCAAGGCTGTCAAGTCAGTCCCGACTAATAGACTCCTCCTTGTGTTCCAAGGTGGTGTCTCTACAGAAGTAGATTGCCCCATCTTCCTTCCAAGGAGTGGCTGGTGGGTTTGAACCAGCAGCCTTCTGCGTAGCAGTGAAATGCCTTGTTGTTGTTACATGCCCTCAAGTCGGACCTGACTCATAGCGACCCCTCCTTGGGTTTCCAAGGCAGTATCACTACGGAAGTAGATCACTCCTTCCGAGGAGTGTCTGGTGAGTTTGAACCGCCAGCCTTCTGGTTAGCAGTTAAGTGCCTTAGGCACTATGCTACCAGAGCTCCTTAGGCACTAGTTTATACATTTGCCTATTTTATATAAGTGGGATTATACAATATTTGTCCTTTTGTGACTGACTTATTTACTCTGTATAATGTCTTCAGGGTTCATCTATGTTGTAGCATAGTCAGTACTTCATTTCTCCTTATAGCTGAGTAATATTCCATTGTATGTATGTATTAGGATCTCTGATGGTGTAGTACCTAAGGCATTTGACTACTAACCAGAAGGCTGGTGGCAAAAAACCAAACCAATTGCTGTCATGTTGAACCTAGACTTAACAGTGATCCTACAGGACACAGTAGAACTGCATCTTAGAGTGTCTGAGGCTGTAAATCTTTACAGAAGCAGACTGCCACATCTTTCTCCTACAGAGTGGCTCATGGGTTTGAACCATCAACCTTTTGTTTAGCAGCCAGGCACTTCACTACTGTGCCACCAGGGCTTCTCATGTATATACTATGTTTTTTTAATCCGTTCATCTGTTGATCAGCATTTAGGTTGTTTCCACCTTTTCACGTTTTGAATAGTTCTTCAATGAATATTGGTATGTGCAATTTTTGTGTACTCTCCTGCTTTCAGTTCTTTTGGGTATATATATACCTAAAATTGGAATTTGTGGGTCATAGGAGAGTTGCCTGTTTATAATATTTTGAGGAATTGTCAGACTTTTGTGTAGCAGCTGCACCATTTACATTACCACACGCAATGGATGAGGTTTACCATTTCTCCATATCGTCATCACACCGGTTTTTTTTTTTCAATATCCATTCTGTGCTTTCTGCCTTTTGATTAGAGCATTTAATCCATTTACATTGAAAATAATTACCAATAATGAAGGACTTCTGCCATTTCATTTTTTGTTTTTCTGTGTGTCTTTACACCTTTGTACCTTATTTCCTCCATTACTGCCAACATTTGTGTTTTATTGTTTTTTTTGTAGTGAACCATTTTGATTCCCTTCTTTTTTTGTGAATATATTTTTAGATATTTTCCTTTTGATTCCCATGATAATTACATTTAACATCTTACATTTATGATATCCTGGCTTAAATTGGTACCTAACTTAACTTCAGTAACATACAAAGACTCTATTCTTATAATGCTCAACCCTCCATTTTTGTTGTTGTTACCACCTATTGCATCTTTATATTTCACATGCTCTGTAATATAAATTTATACTTGTTTTTTTTTAAATGCATATACTGTTGAAAGACATGAAGAACATAACAACTAGACTTACCAGTCAAAAATACTTTAAGTTTGCCTTTATACTTGCCCATGAAATTACCTTTAAAGAAGTTTGTTGTTTTTTTTTCCCTCTGTATGGTGTCAAGTCCTTTCCTTCCCAAATGAATGACACCCTTTAACATTTCTTATAGGGTATGTCTCTCTTAGATTTTGTTTATCTCAAATGTCTTAGCTTTGCACTCATTCTGGAAGGACAGTTTTGCCAGATATAGTAATCTATATTCTTGGTTAACAGTTCTTTTCTTTCAGCATTTTAAATAAGTCGTTCCACTGCCTTCTGGCCTCAGAGTTTTTGAGGAGAAATCGACACCTAATCTTACAAGGGAATCCTTTGTATATGAAAATTCACTTCTCCTTTGCTGGTTTCAGGATTCTTTCTCTTTAGTTTTTAAAAGCTTGATCATATTATTTCTCAGTGTGAATCTCTTTGGATTTTTCCTACTTCGGGTTCATTGAGTTTCTTGGATTTGTAGATTTCTGTCCTTTCTCATATTTGGGAAGTTTTTGGCCATTGTTTCTTCAAATGATGTTCCTTTCTGTCTCTTTCTCTTCCCTTTTTGGGATTCACATGATGCATATGTTAGTTCATTTGATGGTATTTCAAATTTTACTAGGCTACATACACAACTATCTTGCGCTTACTCTCTTATTGCTCCGCAGATTCTGTATTTTGATTTCCTTATCCTCTAGATTCTTTCTTCTGCCAGTTTAAATCTGCTATTAAATCCTTCCAACAACAAGTTTTTATTTCATTTATTTTATCTTTCCATGTCAGTATTTCTGTTTTGTTTCTTCCTATTGTGTCTATATTTCTCGATAGGGTAACTATGAGTTGGCATCAACTCAGTGACAGTGGGTTGGTTTACTTATCTGTATTGATAAGTAAATACTTATTTTGCTCATGCATCATTTCCCTAAGTTCTTTTAGATCTTTGACCATATTTTCCTTTAGTTCTCTGTGCTTGTTTAATATTTCTGTACTCTTTTCTTTCAGTCTGTTCACGATCTAATTTCCATAGAGACCATTTCTCTTTCTTCATCATTTTCAATTTTTTTTATGTGTGTGTGCCCTGTGATCTTTTTGTTGAAGATGGCATGTTGGAATTTTGTAAAGTATTAGCTTTCTCAATTCCCTCTCTACACGTTGCTTTTCAATAACACTGATGTCTCCAAGAAACCCTTAGATGGGCATGGGTTTCAGAGTTTGCTTACTCTTCCCTCCCTGTTCTGTGAAGGCTTTGATTCTGGCCAGACCAAGGGTTCAGTCTTTCAGGTTGCCTCTAGACCAATCAGAATATATACCCTGAACAGTCCACAATCAAGATCTGTCTTATTTACTTCAGAATCAGAGATTGAGGCCCTTCCCAGACAGCAGAGCTATGCATTAGCAATGGATATGCCCAGAGAAGACGACTGGGGACACTGGAAAAAGATATTTTCCTACTCCTTAAGATGTATCAGTATCTTGCTTGAGATTGTGCCTCCTTATTGTTGTCACTTGTCCATCTTTTCAGAGCACTCACAAGGCAAATTATACACTTCAAGTTGTTTTTCTTGGTGTTCATGTGGGGAAGATTGAGATCTGAGACCTTCTGATGCCACCATCTTCTCAGCATTTGCCTAGGTAGTTTTTTGATGAATATTATTTTTTTCTGTGGCATATAATTTTCAATTGATAAAAGTAGATCTTTGAAGGTGGGGACCAGGTTTGCTGGTCCAATAGAGCCTGGTGTAACCACTGAGACTATGGCCCCTAGTTGCCCTTCAGGTCTGGAATTGAACCCACA
>NW_006921817.1:1922940-1958094 GCF_000298275.1 Orycteropus afer afer | reverse complement strand
AACAACAACAACATGGCTACCATATGTGGGTAGAGTGCTTTGTACAGGGTGAGGTGAATGACTGTCATGGGCTACAGAGTCAGGCACATGGCCTCTACTTCTTATCTTCGTACCAGAGTTAATAGAGAGCAAGGACAAATGGTGGGGAGACATTAACCCTAAGGCCACGGTGTATGTGAAGAAAATTGCAGGCACATTGATTTTTAAGCAGTGGTATAATTCTGCAATAAAAATTTTAACAGATAACCATTTTAATGAAGTTTTGTTTAGAAAGTTATTTCCATGTTCCAGTTAATGAAATAGGACTTTGTTGTTTTTATTTCAGGGACTGTATAACAATAAAGAAAGCCTTTAAAATAGATGTGAATATGTATACCTACAAATAGTGTCTGTTAAAGAGAAGCAGGAATGGAGGGATGAGTGATGGTGCTATGGGCTTCAAAGAAGCTCTGCAGTGATTTTTATGCTAAGGAAAAAGCTGTAGAATGGAGGAGGTGGGAGGGAATTAGCAGCAACTGGAAAAGCCACACTGACAAAAGAGTGGTTTTGTGATGTCAGATAAAATGGATTCTTGAGTTCCCTATATAAACAATTGTCTAGTTATAGGATTAGCCTCTTATGGTCAGGGGCCATATCCAATAGATACTTTTATTTCCTTTGTGGTATTTAACACAATGCAAGACACATACAGGCATTCAAAAAGTGCTTTTAGAGAAATTAATAATACTAGGTCAGAGGTATAATACCAATTTTAAGTTTCTTTTAATCTCTTGAGTGCTGACTTTGTGAACTTTACATCTGATTGCCCAGAAATGCGGCATCTTGAGTTCAGACAAACCTTAAAAAATGAGAAATTAAGTCACATATTTACATATTGCTACCCCACCAGAGAATCTGCTGCTATTTCCATTGGGGCAAAGGAACCAGGTAAATTGAGTACCAGTATACACCTGTATGAAGTATGTATGGCCGCATAATAGATTTCCCCAAAATTTAGCATCTTAAAGCAACAACCAGTTAATCTTACAGTTGCTCTGGGCCAGGAATCCAGTCATGGTGTGGCTTGGTCCTCTGATTCAAGGTCTCTGGCAAAATTGTAATCAAAGTATTGGCCACTGCCCTACAGTCATCTCAAGGTTAGACTGGGGTAGATTCCACTTTTAAGCTCAGTCACATGGCTGTTGTCAGGGTCAAGCCCTCACTGAGTGTTGGTCATAGTCAGCCATTCTTACATAGGAATTCTGGTGGCATAGTGCCTAAGGCATTTTGACTGCTAACCAAAAGGGTAGTGGTTCAAGCCCAGCAACCATTCCTTAGAAGGAAGACTGGGCAATCTACTTCTTTCGTGATACTGCCTCAGAAACCCAAGGAGGGGTCGCTACAGCACAGTAGTTTGTTTCCCCAGAGGGAAAGGAGAGATGGCAAGAGAAGTCCAGCCAGAGTTTTCTTGTAACTTAATCTTGAAAGTGACATCCCATCACTTTAACTGTATTCTGTTTGGGATGATGGGGATATTTTGGAGGCTGCCTACCACATCTTAACACCAATTCATTTCAATGGGATGGGAGTTTTACCAGTAAAGCACTGGTTTAAAAAAATAATAAATAAATACTGACAAAAATGTGAGATCTATGTATAGCTTATAGGGAAGAGTTCAAAAGATGGAATATTTTTTGCCATAAATTTAGTAGGGCCGTGATAGCTATTTTCACACAGTTAGTGGGGTATTGTCTTAAAGACAGACTTGATATGTGATGCCCAAAAAACAGAGTAACTAAGACGAGTGTGCAGAGTGTAATGAGAGTCATTTTACACACTATAAGAAATGATTTTAAAGTAATTACACTTGTAAATTGGTTAGCTGTCTTTTATGGATAACTTTCAAGCAGAGGTTGAATGAATGGTGAAGTGATTCCTAAATTGAGAATAAATTAGATGACCTCCAGAGCCTCTTCCAACTTGAGTATTCGTTGTTTCATTAGCCCTACTGAGATAATGATGCTAGTTATCTCTCACTCATTCATCCATTCATTCAACTAATCAACAAGCCCTACTATTAATTCTGCACAAGAGGAATTCCTAGCACCACGATAGATGCTACATGTTTTGTAAAAGTAAGACATAGTTTGGATGTCAGAGAACAGTTTTTTTAAGGGTTTGTTTTACATTCAAGGTTACATGTACATTTAGTTTCACTCCCCATTTACCATGCCCAACCCTAACCCAGTCTCCTCCCCTCCCTGCCCAGTAACCTTCCCCTATGCCCCTCATAGTTATGCACTCCTGTTCAGAGAACACTTTAAAGGGATTGTCAAAATTGGAAAAAAAAAAATTTTTTTGACCGATTTACACTGAAAAATTCAACTTTTTCATCATTCAAGAAGGAAGGAGATACTGTGGAAGAGTTGGTTATCATATCACAAAATCTCCAAAAGATCCATTTGAAGCAGTATCACTTAAATCTTTTCAACAAGGTTGTTCAGCTCTTCTCATAATAAATAGCAATTTGTCTTTCCCTCAGATACCTTTCTATGTGGAACATTTTTTGCCAGAAATTTAGTAGGGCCGTGAGAGCTGTTTTCACACAGTTGGTGGGGTATTATCTTAAAGATAGTCTTGATATGTGGTGCCAAAAATACAGAAAATGAGAAACAGGCTGCTTCCTGTAGCACTGGCAATAGGCTCTCAGTTTGAGCCTTTCACTGGCCACTAGCAACCTTCTTTAACAAATGAGCAAAATCCCATCAGCCCATAATAAGAATGGATATAATTTGCAAGCTTGGAAGTGCTAGACACGATCAGCAGGTTGCCCTAAAGACAGGTCTGCAATGGATGTGGGGTACTCCTCAGAACCAAATCAGAGCATAGAAGTAATTTAGCGTAGTCCCTAAGACATTTCATTGCTAACCAGAGGCTGGCGGTTCAAACCCACCAGCCACTCCTCAGAAGGAAGATTGGGCCATCTACTTCTATAGTGATGCCGCCTCAGAAACCCAAGAAGGGGTTGCTAACAGTTGGATCTGACTCAACAGCAGTGAGTTAGTTAGTTCTTCCAGCTAAATTTGTTCATTATCTGATTTTCTCATTGTATAGTAGTTTTCCATGAAGATGGATTCTCAGTTATGTTATTATGCTCTGTAAAATATCTTCTCGTTGCTCCATTTCAGAGAATATCTCTAATGTCTTTGATTTTTTTTTTTTTTTTTCCAAGATAAGTGATTAGCCTGAATGCTTTTTAGAGTGGAGTTGCTTATCTTTTCATCCATTAGGGAGAATTTAACATTCAGAGTCTTTAGGTAGGGCTCTGGAGATGGGTGCTTTATTGGATTTTCAGTTCACACTTCTACGGGAGATAGAGAAAGATAATTGCATCTGCAGTGGCAGTAACTTGTGATCCTTTTGTTCTCTTGTTTAGAATTAAATTTCCTTCAATTATATCTGGTTTGGGGTTTGATTGGCTGCCAAGAGACACTTTCTTGTAATGTGTGCTTGCCAAGACCCAGTTCCCATCTCTGTCTTCCTTCTTCCCAAATCTTAGGATGCAGACTGCATTTTCACAGATTACGTTTTGGTCCCTTCACATTTATAAGTCATTTGATGCATAAGCTTGCTTTTGAGATACACTGTGTATTGGTCTGGAGTATCATTATCTTCCTTCATCTGCCACTGCGTGCAGGCTGAGTACACACACACTCACACAAACACACCAACCCACACATTCCTTGTCTTCCTGTTTAGCTTTATTTTGGTACTTGGCAATTTTCACTTCCTGCCCTTAAATCCAAGCTGGAGGTTTAAATCCTAACCTGCATCCGTAAGCTGTCATCTTTTAAAAGCCAATCCTTTCAGAAAAGAATCTAGGAAAATAGAGAAATTTATTAATATAACTCCTTCATTCCTCACTTTCATTTAATCCCTACCAGAATTTTTTTTCTTCCAATTTACAGAATTTTGTAGTTAAATTGAATCAGGAAAGTCATCCACATACAGCTGTGTATACACTAAGCTGGGATTTGCTGAAACAATACAGTTACTGCCTCATATACACATAATAGATCTTGTGGGTTTTTAATATTAGCAAATCTGTTATTTAATACGTAGAGTTCTTGATGTTGTTCAGAGTGACATATGATGTCATAACCTTTAAGCAGCTTTAAAGTCTTTCTTGCTTCAATTTACAAACAGTTAATAATCACTGTGAGCTTCCTCTTATATTTCCACTATAACAGTGCCACTAATCATTTGTCTGTAAGAGACCATAAGTTAATGAATAGAGATATGCCTGTGATACTGAATTTTATATGTTCCTTCATTAAGTCTTTGGACTAACAGCTAGTTCATTGGCCTTCCTGTATCATCGTACAAGGAGTAGTATCAGCAATCCAACTCTAGCTTTCAGAAAAAAGACGAGAGTATAATACTCATTATGATTATTTTCATAATACTCATTATGATTATTTTCAAAAATTTTAAAAACGTACTTTGAGTATCATCTGTAGACAATGGATTAGTAGGAATAAGGAACTCCAAAGGAGCTCTGATGTTAGTGGTTAAAACTTTTGGCTGCTAACCAAAAAAGGTCAGTGGTTCCAATCCACCAGCCACTTGACAGGAAGAAGATCAGGAAGTCTGCTTCCCTAGGCTTGGAAAGCCTTTAGTTCTCTTTAATCTGTTGAAGAGTTTACTGTTAGAATACTGACGAATTGTATCAAAACTGAGCAGCAGGAAAGGTAAAAGGGGACTGTTCTACTCTGTCCAATAGGGTTGCTGTGAGTCAGAATTGACTTAATGCAGGCAGTTTGGTTTTGGTTTACTTCTGTAAATTATAAACCATAAAAGCATAATGAATAGGGAGCTCTGGTGGCATAGTGCTTAAGGCATTTGACTATTAACCTGAAGGCTGGCGGTTCAAAGCCACCAGCCACTCCTCAGAAGGAAGATTGGACAATCTACTTCCATAGTGATACCGCCTTGGAAACCCAAGGAGGGGTAGCTGTGAGTCAGAGCTGACTTGATGGCATTGAGTTTAGTTTTGGTTTAGAATCAACCTGAAAACTAGAACATTTCCGTTTAGTTGCTAAAACTACTGATAGCCATGTCTATTCCAGAATACAGCATGAGCCATTTTGGAGACAAAAGGAATTTTTCATTAGATAGTAGTAGTCCTAAAAATTTACTGTGCTCATTTATTTTGTCCATACTTGACCCACAGAGTTCCAAAGAGGGACTCTAACCCATGATATAAACGTTCTACTGGGATGATCCCGATGTCTACTGCAACAGCTGGAACTACAATGGGTGGTAACTTGGCTTTATCTAGTGGCAGCTTTAGAGCTGATAGATATTTTCACTCATGTGATGCTACAGGCCTTCCTCCTTCCTGCTCTTCTTGGATATCTTTATCTACAATGACTCTCCTTAGGCAGTAGAGAGAAGAGGATTCTTCCATTAAATCTTTTACCTTTTCTGCTGCTCAGTTTTGATACAATTCTTCAGTATTCTAACAGTAAACTCTTCAGCAGATTAAAAGATTTAGGTTTCTGTTGTTCTACAGAGACTTTATAGCAAACTCTTTGTTTTAGATTGAGTTATATAAGCTCCTGAGATGCCATATTGAAGTGTTAATATTTGTTTTAAAATAAGAGTATCTTAGTTCTCTTTAACTTTTGGTATCATGTCAATGGATTAGATTCTGTTTACTACCTCTTGCCATTGTTCTCTTGATCTTTCCTTGGCCTAATTTTTCAATGACCCTGATTACGTGTGAGCAAAGACACACAAGGGGGGCAAGGAAAAAAAAAACAGCTGCACAAAAGAGAGGGCATCCTATTAGTATTCATCCTGGCTTAAATTATAATTTCTAGCCAGGGATCTGTTGTTTGATGGTTTGTTTAAAGATGGAACAGTATTCTGAACCACTTACCTTTGACAAGAAACAATTTTTGAGTCTCCAGACACTTGGAGATCATAAGCTCCTTTAGGCCACTGATACTGAATGTCTTAAGCTTTTTTATTCTCATCTAGCACTTGTTACTCCTTGGAAGGAAGGTTAGGCAATCTACTTCTATAGTGATACTGCCTCGGAAACCCAAGGAGGGGTCGCTATGAGCCGGGTCCGCCTCGACGGCAATGTGTTGCATTACATTGTGTAGCACTTGATAAAGGAGCTCAGGTGGTGTAGTGGTTAAGGCATTTGGCTGCTAACCAAAGGGTGGATGGTTCAAACCCACCAGCTGCTCCATGGAAGAAAGATGGGGCAGTCTGCTTCTGTAAAGATTTATAGCCTTGGAAACCCAGTGGGGGTCACTATGAGTCGGAATCAACTCATTGGCAGTGAGTTAGGTTTTTTGGTTTTGGGGCACTATTTGATAGGGAATGAGATATCCTGCAAGTAGTAGGTATTCAATAAATTATACTGGAGGTTTCTTCTTCTTCTTCTTCTTCTTTTTTTTTTTTTTTGGATTAACTGAGTTAGTTTTAGTTTGGTATAAGAATTTGGATGTTCAAAAAATGTATTTGTTTTTATTTTTCTTATAGATCTCCTGTTTCCCATTGATATTACCTTGGTCAAGAGAGAGCATGATTTTTTGGACAGAGATGCCATTGAGGCTTTATGCAGGTAAATGTAATACATTGAACAAGAGTGTGTGTGTGTGTGTGTGTGTGTGTGTGTTTTAAGAATGCAGTACTTGTCACTGAAATGGGCTTTTATTTTTCCTTTTTTCTAACTAGTTATGTCAGGTCTTTGATTAGCAAATGGATGTAGGTGATTGGCTTCATTATAAACTGAAGGTCTTTTTATTGAAAAAATTAAGTAAAATCCTGTTTTTAATATTGCCATTAAAAATAGCACCTACACATTGTCCTAGAAGGTACTCAGATAGTTGTTGTTAATTGCCCTCAAGTCACATCGACTCCTGGAGACCCCTTCTGTGCAGAATAATACTGCTCCATAGGGTTTTCTAAGGAACTCTGGTGGCTTAGTGCCGAAGGCATTTGACTTCTAACCAGAAGGTTGGTGATTCAAATCCACCAACTCCACGCTGAAGGAAGATGGGACAAGCTACTTCCATAAAGATTTACCACCTTGGAAACACAATAGGGTTTGCTGTGAGTCAGAATTTGACTCTATGGCAGTGAGTTTGGTTTTTTGGTTTATAGGGTTTTCTAGGCTGTGGCCTTTTGGAAGCAGATCCCCAGGCTGCTCTTCCAAGATACCTCTGGGTGAGTTTGAACTGCCAGCCTTTCAGCTAGTAGTTGAGAACTTAACTGTTGGCACCACCCAGAGATTCCTCTCCTCAAATACTACTATTTTATATCATTTTATATCATACCATGCTCAAACAGGTAACTTACAGAAAGTTTGGAAAATTGGAAGAGTTTGTGTGTGTGTGTGTGTGATTTGGGTGAAAATTTACAGAGCAAATATACTTTCCATACAGCAGGTCACATACACTTTGTCTCATGACACTGACCACAATTTACCAAAAGGCAACATCTCCCCTCCTACTTCCTCCCCATAGTTACCTCTCCCTGTGTCCATCCCTCCATGCACTCTTGCCCTCTGAGCTGTCTCCTATGCATAAACAGCCCTTCTTTCTCCCATGCTTGTTCTCTCGAAGGAGTGTATCTACTTCAGGTAAATGTTCAACTCATATGCCTGTCTGTTATTTGGCTGGAAGCCACAGGCGTGGGTTCAGTTCCAGACCTGAAGCAGCTAGGGGCCATAGTCTCAGTGGTTCCACCAGGCTCTATCGGACCAGCAAACCTGGTCCCCCCCTTTTTTTTTCCCAAATGATTTTGAGTTTTGTTCCACATTGTTCTCCCTCTCTATCCAGGATCTCCTACATAGATCCTGGAAGAGGTTTTTTTAAGAGATAATGTAATTGGCTACACAACCCAAACCAGGTAACAAAGAGTCACAGTAAAAGCTGTTGTCACAGTGAATGGAAATAAGACATTCAGAGGAGTACATGGGAGGTGGGGATCTTGGCATCCTGGCGTCAGGCTCGATTACAGAAAAGCTTCTCTGAACTGCTTCAGTTTCCTCAGGTACAAAATAGTAACAATAGGATTAAATATGGCTGTGAAATAACTCAGCACAGCCATAACATACAGAGACAAGCAGTAAATGAGCATTGGTGTGAAATGTGAATAAAGCTGTCAGAAATCCTTGTTCCTTGTGCTCATGGATTGTCCTGTAGCCGCAGATCCTCCATGTGCAGGCTTTAGTGAAGAAGTGATAAAACGTGGAGCAGAGCAGTGTTGGGTCTGTAGATAATCCTTTCAAAGTCTCGCGGTGACATTTTTATTCATTTTAAGCTATTCTTATTTTGTCATTTTTCTCAAAACTTAAAAACCATACAAGCTAAGTTCTGGGTGGTGGTTGTTATTGTGTACTACTGTAAGTCAGATCTGACTCACAGCGACCCCCTCCTTGGGTTTCTGAGGGAGTATCACTATGGAAGTAGATTGCCCAACCTTCCTTCTGAGGAGTGGCTGGTGACTTTGAACTGCCAGCTTTCTGGTTAGCAGTCAAATGCCTTAGCAACTACGCTACCAGAGCTCCTAAATTCTGTGTGTGTGGTGGGGAATGAATTCACAAAATTTACATGTCATTTTTCTTTTAATTTCAGTATTTATTTTTAACTTGATAAAAACATCATTAAGGTGAATGATACCCAGTATTTCTTTATTCTTTATAGGCAAAGTAAGCAGCAGTAGCTCTGTAAAAGTGCTATTTTTTTGTCTTTTTTATGTAATGCAGTGTTCTTGGAAGCAGCTACCTTAAGCAGTGGTTTTAAGGAAAGATAGGTAAGGTGTTTAGGTTAGGATATGGAGGAAACTTGTTCTCATGGTTCTAGGGAAATAAAAAAGCCACATTAGCCCAGAAACACTGTCACTTTTATGTCTAGTTAAATGATTATTTAGAGTTATCTAAGATATATGTATGATTTCTGAAAGAGACTTAATTCCAAGTCCTACATTGTAGTGTGTCATAGCATAGCTATGTCATGCAGAATTAAAAAAATGTCACTAATGCAGTTTAAGTCAGCATCTGGAATATGAACTAACCCAGACATTTTTTAAATGTTTCAGTGCTTAACTGTGGAGCCAAATTGCTTTATTTTCAATTCATCATTGGTGATAAACCATATAAATGAGGTCACTCCTAAGATGTATCTTAGGAAATATTTAAGCATTGAATCAAATCATCCATTTGACACATTTTAAACCACTCAGTGAGTGAGCTGTCTGAACAGCAGCAATAGCTTAGGAATTTCTGGGTCATAAAAATATTACTGCAGCATTTCATGGTTAAATTCTTGAATACTTATTTCTTTTTTTGGAAATACCAGTTTGAAATTTAGTTTCCCTGTTCTGTAGGGTATCATAGGCTTTGCAGGGTTGACAGGTAGGAAGAGACCTCTACACCTTGTGATTTACTGTGACTCTGAGTAGCATTTGAGAAGCCACCTCCTTTGACGGCATAAGTGTATGCTCCTAGAAGTTTCCTTAAAAGAAAAGCCTAAAAGAAACTGGACCCGTGACTTGGACTCAGAATATTCTGATCGGACTTCAGATTTTTTCTCTTACACACAGAATAATGTCTCTCAGGTTAGTGGTGAGAGTTTTCTCTATGTGCAGAATAGCACCTCATGGGTTAGTTGTGAGAAGAAAGTGGAGTGGTGGATGTCAGAGTGCTTGGTGTTGGATTATTATTTTTTAAACTCAAGGAGGCTCTTAGCTACATGTTCACAAAAATATACTCTTCATGAAAAATGAAGAGGCATAAACAGATATTTAGAAGAAAAAGATGGGGGTCAAATGTATCAAATACTGTCCTTCAGGATACGTTACAAGAACTTGGAATCCTTGTTTTACTGATGGAGATTTGCCTCATTTGCTAGCCAGCTTGTGCCAAATACCTTCTCAGCCCATGGAATTCAAGGGCCAGCAAAGACGCTTTCTCCAGACTGACAGATTTTTTGTAGACTTCTGTCTTGTTGAAATATTTTGAATAGTTGATTTTAAATATATATGGTAGTGTAATGACAGAAGCTCAGTTTAAAAGTTTTATAAAGTCATTCTTACATACCTCCTCCCCCCATTGCCTTTGACCATATTTTATGCACAGATGTTGTAAGTGCTCCTGTGTACACATTAGCATTGTGTTTAGTGAAAGATTTATTATAAACATTCATATCCCTTTTATATTTGCAGATGTTATGTAACTCCTGGGGTAAAAAATCTAGTCGTTGCTGATCTCAACATTTTCTACTTAAGGCAGAAGAATCAATAGATCAATAGATGCTTTTTTGAGAATGATATTGATACTATCTTAAATATATAGTTTGATAATAACCAAAAGTAAACATTTATGAGTCTTAGGTTTTCTGAACCAATTTAGATTGGTAACATGGCATTCCTACATCCACACTTGTAAGAGGTTCTATATATTCATTTCCTTGGAGAGTTTGGCTTTTGTCCTAGCTTACTGATTCTGTTGCATAATCTAACCCCAATGATAAGGCCGAGATTATGAGATAGTTACACTCAATATTGAACTCCAGGAGTGATTAGCTTGTCTTGAATCATATGGTTAGCAGATAATACTGTAAACTGTGTGTTATCTATTAGAAATACCTTGGGTTAATTACCTCTTAAACAAGGTTCTTTGTCCTTCTGTAACTTCTGAGAAATATTCCATCTTGTTATTATCCTTTCAAATTAAAATTTCATCCTATAAAACTGACTTCTTATAAACACACTCAGGAGCCCTGGTGGCACAGGGCTAAAACACTCAGCAGCTAACCAAAAGGTGAGAAATTCAAACCCACCAGCTGCTCCACGGGATAAAGATGTGGTCATCTGTTTCCATAAAGATTCCAGAAAGCCATGGAAACCCTCTGGCAGTTCTACTCTGTCCTATATAGGGTTGCTACAAGTTAGAAACAAGTCAGTGGCAATGGGTTTTATAAACACATCAAAGAATCTTGTAAATAAGGTAGTATTGTATAATGAAAAATTGATATACACAGTTATCTCCAAGTTTGTTGTGAAACAGCCCTTGAAATGCCTGACATAAGCAGCTTGCTTTATAGTAGATTTTAACTTTGTTATCATTTTTGTTCTTTTCAAAAGGACACAAATTTTTTAAAGGAAATTACACAAATTCAAAAAAAATGTCTTTAAGAATTGAAACAATTTTTATTCTCAAGTTTTACTTGGAAAATTGTTCCTTTTCCTTTTTTTCTTTTTGTTCTCCTTTTCCCTGTTTTCATTTTGCTGCGCTTTTATCTGGGAGCTTGCAGCCCCATGCCGAAAAGCTCTTGAACTTTTGATAGGCCACCCTGTGTTCCCTCCCTCTTCAGAGAAGGATACATGTTGCTTACCAGATAAGACTGACACATTCCTGCTGAGCTGAGCCCTGTCAGGGCCCTCAGGGGGATGGGAATGACCAGGGTGTCTGTACAGATGAATTATGATACCAGGGTTTCAGCTGCTCTTTTCAGAAATCATGCTTAGGATATTTAAAAAAAAAAAAAAAAAACACTGACATCGAGCCATTTCTGTCTCATAGCAACCCTATAAGACAGCACAGAACTGCCCCAATACGCTGCCAAGGCTGTAAATCTTTATAGAAGCAGACTACCTCATCTTTCTCCTGCAGAACAGCTGGTGGGTTTGAACCGCTAACGTTTTGGTTAGCTGCCAATGCTTTAATCACTGCATCACCAGAGTTCCTTTAGGATCTAAACTGCCTCAATTTATTACTATCATTAGTATTTATTTTAAAAATAAGTACTGAAGATAATGTTTTTGAGTGCCAGGGTTACGGCTTTTTAGTTATGTGGCTTCGGGCAATAGTTATGATCTCTCAAAGTCTATCCCATTTCCTCATCTATAAAATGAAGGTAAATAGCAACATCAAGGAGTTATTTAACATGCTTAGCTGCTAACCAAAAGGTTGGCAGTTCAAGTCCACCCAGAGGTGTCTTGGAAAAAAGGCCTGGCAATCTATTTCTGAAAAGTCAGCCATCAAAAATTTGATGGGGCGTGGCTCTACATGGGGTTGCCATGAGTCAGAATCAACTCGGTAGCAATTGGCTTATACCATAGAATTGTTGTGAGGATAAAGATGAGATACTGTAAGTAATCCTACAGTGAGCATTCAATCCCTTCTAGTTAGTACTGTTATTAAATGGTGGCATTATCTCTGTCAGCGGATTAGGTGCCATCAGTAGGTATTCCTTGGAGATCCTGGGGGACAAATGAATTACACAGAAACCCCAGGAAGTAACTTCTGTGCTTCAAAATTGTCATGCCATTAGCTTGGTGTTGCCAGCATACAAAGATAATCTTGGCCTTTATAAAACTGGGTTCCTGGGTCTTATTTTGTTGGACTCAAAGCTAGAGTGTGTGAAGTACACCTCTCCCCACCCTCGTAAACCTCCGTGCCTAGTAAATTTGGTTATAAATACCAGTCAGCCATTAAAGCCCAAATGAAGTCAAGTGAGTATTTGATTACAGATTTGATTAATGAAATCCAGACCTAAGACTAAATTTAAGGATTGCAGGTTCTTTAAGAACTTAAATCACTGTGGGTATATGTCATTTAAGTAATTGATGTCTCTTGAGAGGGAACTTATATCCACTCATTTTAAAGTCTTTGGCTTTTTCTTAGTTATTTATTCCCCCACCCACATCCCCATCAACAGAGAAAATTTTTCTAAACATAGATGCTCTGGATTTGTCTTTGTTTATTCTGTAAACAGGCTACCACAATTTATGAAATCAAAGGCAGTCTTATCAGGCAGGAAAATATTCTCTATCCTGGTACGTCAGAGCTGTTAGACAAGCTGCAAGAATAGGATCAGGAAGATAAACCGTTAAAGAGCAGTGGTACAGTCAGTTAGAATTTTTGTGAATTCAGTGGTCTTATCCTATGAAAATGTAAGAATTCAATTTTAAGAAATAAATGGCAAACTAGTTGACTAGCGCGAACAGATGTGGTAAAGGGTCATTGAAGAAGAGTAAATGATGATCGTCTGGGAAATGTTAGAAAGAATTGAGGCCAGAAGAGCTGACTTGAACATTTCTACCTGCCACTTATTCTGGCATATGCAAAGAGTTTCTCATTTCAACTATTTCCTTATTTTTTGTTTGTTTATGTATTTTGTTTTCAATGAAAATGAATTATTTACCTGATTTTAAATTGGCAATACTGTTTGACAGAGGTTTTTTAAAAAAAGTTTTGAAAGTTAAAATAGCTCATATTCCAAAAAAGAATCTGATCTGAATTTTTTATTATCTGAATTTCTTAAAGTCTGTAAGATTTTGGTCCTTGAAGCTATAGCATACAGATTTTTAAATCATCATTTGGTCTATTGTTGTAACTATAGCAAAAATTACTCTGTTCATACAGGAAGTTGAGTATTAAAGAGGATTCAAATTTGCTTTCTGTACAAGAATTCACTACATTTTTAAGCAGACTAAGATTTGTATTCATCAGAGATAAACTGAAATTGGTTTTATTTTTTTATTTGAATATTGGGTTGAGATAGAATACACTATTTAAGTTGCCAACAACTTTAGTTGGTTCCTTGTTGCTGTTCCTGTCTGTGTAAGGAGACATCATTGGATATTATTTCAGGAAGATTCTAATACTCTTCAAAACTATATATTTTAATAGGTTCAAAGAAATTCATTAAACAATAACAGTTATTTTTTAAAAATATATTTATTCATCCATCATTGGCTTTCCATCTTTGTTAATGTTTTTTCTTTGTCTTGTAGGCGTCTAAATACTTTAAACAAATGTGCCGTGATGAAGCTAGAAATTAGTCCTCATCGGAAGAGAGTAAGTATAAAATGTATAATAGGATGGGAGGAAAACATGCAAAGTAAAAACCAGATTATGTTTGTCATTGAACGTTTTGTTCCTCAAACATTTATTTCCTTGTTCCAAAACATCTACACTGTTAATGTTGTAATCAAGTGAAGATTACCAAAGACTGTGTAGTTTAGCTAGCATAAACCAGTAGTTGTGGCCAACCAATAAATTGTTTTACCTACTGTTTTTGATCTGAATAAATCATCTCTTACTTTACCTGATTAACTCAATGCCAACCACATATTAAAGGGTTGAGTTTAAAGATTCCCAAGGGATTGGTTCCCCAAAATTCATTGACAGCTATTCTGTCTTCCCGTATATGGCAGAAATGAAAGCAAAGGCTGACTTGTGGGATATTGAAGAATAATGAGATTTGGAAGGAGGAAAGGAATTGAGGAAGGAAGAGGGGGAGGGCCGGGAATCCCACACATTCTAGTCAAGTGGTGGCACATAACTGAATTGGATGCTATTTTCTTCTATGTATGTAATGTGAGTACCTTTTATGAGATCTTAGGAGAAGAGGTGGGTGTAGTACTGGGAGTTTGTGCCACAGAGTAGAGTAAACAGGATTAAGGTTGGTCAAAGAAGATATTTCTGACTATTCACAGAACAAATTTAAATGATGATCGTCTGGGAAATGTTAGAAAGAATTGAGGCCAGAAGAGCTGACTTGAACATTTCTACCTGCCACTTATTCTGGCATATGCAAAGAGTTTCTCATTTCAACTATTTCCTTATTTTTTGTTTGTTTATGTATTTTGTTTTCAATGAAAATGAATTATTTACCTGATTTTAAATTGGCAATACTGTTTGACAGAGGTTTTTTAAAAAAAGTTTTGAAAGTTAAAATAGCTCATATTCCAAAAAAGAATCTGATCTGAATTTTTTATTATCTGAATTTCTTAAAGTCTGTAAGATTTTGGTCCTTGAAGCTATAGCATACAGATTTTTAAATCATCATTTGGTCTATTGTTGTAACTATAGCAAAAATTACTCTGTCCATACAGGAAGTTGAGTATTAAAGAGGATTCAAATTTGCTTTCTGTACAAGAATTCACTACATTTTTAAGCAGACTAAGATTTGTATTCATCAGAGATAAACTAAAATTGGTTTTATTTTTTTATTTGAATATTGGGTTGAGATAGAATACACTATTTAAGTTGCCAACAACTTTAGTTGGTTCCTTGTTGCTGTTCCTGTCTGTGTAAGGAGACATCATTGGATATTATTTCAGGAAGATTCTAATACTCTTCAAAACTAATTTAATTATCCTAGCATCCCTAACCTGCAATAATATGCTTTCTTGGGGAGTTAAAGCTTTTAAACAAATGAACTGGAACCTCAGCACCCACTGAGCTGTGTAGAAGAGTCTACAAGTCAGTTTTTAATGCTCTACTCATTGCCCTGTGAAACTTGGGTCATATGTTATTTTCCATACCAGTGGGAAAGATATGTACCATACGGAATTGTGCTTTAGATATCCCATCTAAAAGGCGAAGGTGCGGTGGTTTGTGTTATAGCATAACCCTGCGTCCTGCACAATAACAGATATAATCAGCAAAGTTGCTACTTAGTTTGTTAATGTTATATGCCATCAGGAATGGGTATTTGTGAAGCCTTGTTAAATTGCCCGAAGCATGTCTGAGGTTGAAACTTCACAGGACAGTTGTGGCAGTTAGTTCTAGCCCCTGTGTCTGATGGGGGAGGGGTAGAAAAAGAACAGGTAAGAATCTGAAAAATATGGAATTGTAAAGAACTGATGATTTTCCTTACTTAATTTCTCCATTAATCTGTTTGGAGATGTTATAAACTTTTAGGGTAGCTAGAGATTTAAGTTACCAGTCTTCATGGTGTTTGAAAACTACCTTTTTAATTGCAAAAGGGTATATAAACACGTACTATCAAGGCAGCAAAATTGGAGGCAGTCCAGAGGGAGTCCTACCCGTTGCTGACTCCAGTTCAAAATATTTTGCATGCCTGGGATTTTCACTGATCTCAGAGGTTTCCTTTGTGAGCAATTAAAGGGCATTCTATGGATCCAGAGTTTCCATAAAATAACGCTTAACTTAGTTTGCAACACGTGGGTCAGGCTTTTTTTTTTTTGATAAATTCTTTAAACACATCTTTGTTATTAAAAAAATAATGAAGTAAGGGGCGTATCAGCACTGGGCTGCTTATTTCGAGCTGTCTCCTGGCCGTCTGGCCCTGTGCACGTGTCCTCCTGTTGTCTCCTAGTCTCAGTGTATGAATGGCTCCATTCTGTCTTTGCAGAGTGAGGATTCTGATGAGGACGAGCCTTGTGCAATAAGTGGCAAATGGACTTTCCAGAGGGACAGCAAAAGGTGGTCCCGGCTTGAAGAGTTTGATGTCTTTTCTCCAAAGCAGGACCCAGTCCCAGGGTCCCCAAATGATTCCCACCTAAAGAACGCTGAGAGCCATGAGAGCATGCTGACAGAACTCAGCGAGCGCCAGGAGGTGTCTTCTGTCCGTAGCCTCAGCAGCACCAGCAGCCTCCTCACCCACGCCCCCCACAGTGCAGATGTGGTGACACCCCGGACTAACTCCGTCATTAGTGTCTGCTCCTCCAGCAACTTCGTTGGCAATGATGACTCCTTCTGCAGCCTGCCTTCTCCCAAGGAACTGTCCAGCTTTAGCTTCGGCATGAAAGGCCACGAGAAAAGCACCAAGTCCAAGACACGCAGTCTGCTGAAAAGGATGGAGAGCCTGAAGCTAAGGGGTTCCCACCACAGCAAGCACAAAGCACCTTCGAAGCTGGGGCTCATCATTAGTGGACCCATTCTGCAAGAGGGTATGGATGAGGAGAAGCTGAAGCAGCTGAACTGTGTGGAGATCTCCACCCTGAACGGCAACCACATAAACGTCCCCCTGGTACGCAAGAGGAGCGTTTCCAACTCCACACAGACTAGCAGTAGCAGCAGCCAGTCGGAGACCAGCAGCGCTGTCAGCACCCCAAGCCCCGTCACCAGGACCCGGAGTCTCAGTGCCTGCAATAAGCGTGTCGGGATGTATTTAGAGGGCTTTGATCCTTTCAATCAATCCACGTTTAACAACATCATGGAACAGAACTTTAAAAACTATGAGAGCTACCCAGAGGACACAGTGTTCTATATCCCAGAAGATCACAAACCTGGCACTTTTCCCAAGGCCCTCTCCAATGGCAGTTTCTCTCCCTCAGGGAACAGCACCTCTGTGAACTGGAGGACGGGCAGCTTCCATGGCCCTGGTCATATCAGCCTCAGAAGGGAAAACAGCAGCGGCAGCCCCAAGGAACTGAAGAGACGCAATTCCTCCAGCTCCATGAGCAGCCGCCTGAGCATCTATGACAACATGCCAGGCTCCATCTTCTACTCCAGTTCAGGTGATCTGGCTGACCTGGAGAATGAGGACATCTTCCCTGGGCTGGATGACATCCTCTACCATGTGAAAGGTGTGCAGAAGATGGTCAACCAGTGGTCCGAGAAGTTTTCAGATGAGGGAGATTCTGACTCTGCCCTAGACTCGGTCTCTCCTTGCCCATCTTCTCCAAAACAGATACATCTGGATGTGGACAATGACCGCACCACACCCAGTGACTTGGACAGCACAGGCAACTCCCTGAATGAACCCGAAGAGCCCTCCGATATCCCTGAAAGGAGAGACTCTGGGGTCGGGGCTTCCCTGACAAGGTCCAATAGGTGAGAGCTTTTCCTCCCTCCGGATTGGGGAGGGGAGTCAGAAAGGGACTGCTTCCTCTTGTTCTGTGGAAGTAAATGGGATTAAGCATGGTATTTGTAACCATTTACGTTCCTAAGGAAAGTGTCAGGCCAGGAAATCCTAACACTCAAAAAGGATGGAATGGAAGTTGATTCCTCCTGTTGGTAAAATAAGATGTCAGTGAGCAGCACCCCATGGCTAACTTTGCATCTAGCTGTTAAGAAACCTTTGTACTCACTCACTTTCCCCCGGCTCTTCTCCCACAGGCACAGACTGAGATGGCACAGTTTCCAGAGCTCTCATCGGCCAAGCTTAAATTCTGTCTCACTGCAGATTAACTGCCAGTCTGTGGCCCAGATGAACCTACTGCAGAAATACTCGCTTTTAAAGTTAACAGCCCTGCTGGAGAAGTACACACCTTCTAACAAGCATGGTTTTAGCTGGTAAGAGTTTAAACTACTCAGTGTACTGTAATTGAAGAAAATGTTTTTGGTCCATTCCTTGATGCTTTCCCGACACTGAGTACACATCATATCTAGCCTTTATTAATATCTTAAATATGTCATTTGAATGCAGCCACTCTCTGCATTCTTGAGGCCATATTTGTCACTGTTTAAGCTTATATAGCTTTAGGTTGGTTGCTTGAGTTTTTCAGCTCTCTGAGTGACAGATTGCCCTTTGGTGGAGTTAAAATGCGTTACTCTTCCATCAGATAGTGCAGGCTTCCTTCTCAGTGATAGAAATAGCCTACTTTAGGGAGAAGTATTTACAATGTCAAATCATATTTATACTAGGAAGGAAGGTATGACATTGCTTAGATAGTAAGGTGTTAGGAGAGCACCTTTGAAATTCTTAATGTACAGTCCCGAACCTCATAACCCTATCTGTGTATGTTTTTGTAAATCATTTTTGACGTCAATATTTGTAGCACCTCTCAAAAATCTCCTTGCACTGAAGCGTTTATGTTTTTGTTTGTTTGTTTGTTTTCCTGCAAAGACTTTCAAACATTGAGTAATATATGTAAGGAATTCATTTCTTTAAGATGTCATTGACTAAAATTTAAAAAAGGATGAGATGTATTGGATGACTTGTTTCTGATTACTTTTGGAAATCATGATACAGCATTTAGTGTGTAGAATGGAGGATGCAGACTGCTAGGCTGCACGAGTTACGGATATGACCTGACATGTGCAGATCTTTATTTTTCTGGTATCAGTGTAAAGTGGACAAATGTCTTCTGAGTGACATCTCAGTGCATTTTCCAGTGTCAGTTGGATATCCTTAAATCTTTTCACAAATCCAAGTGTGAATTACACAATTGCACAAGTACCTTTTTATTAAAACGGAGAAGCAACCCATCTCATTAGTAGCATGTGTAGCAAACCAAAGTTGCACGAGAGAGTAGACAGAGTAACGTAACTGTTCTTTCTTTCTCCAGCTCCTCCTTTCCTCAGGACTCATAGTGAGTTTAACTTCAGCATCAAAGCACCTCTTGCTTAAAGGCTGTTATTATGTGAGCCTTGCTAAATACAGAAGTTGTTTGTTCTGAATGACAGAAATAAGTATTGACCAGTTTATCCCCACATGCTTCAGATTCTCGGTGGAGATCGTAATGTGTTCTTTCCACATTCCGCCATGGGGCTTTTCTCCCCAACAAAGCGAGTATTATGTACACTTATAGCTGTGATACCATATACTTAACTATATGGAAATACAAATTCGACTCTGCTCTTTAGTTTTACCTTTCCTACAGCTATAAACAGTGATGTGTTGTGGGTGTTGGTAAGCACTACAGAGTCATAGTGGTCTGTCTTCTCCAGGGTTCCTCTGTGTTTTAGAGTAATATTTTCCTTGCTGGCTATTTAAAACTGCATATTTTAGAGTCTTGTTTCAGAGTGGCCCCTCCCCCTTCCCACCAAACCCTCAAGAATCTAAGCATCCATAATACATCTTGAGTTCTGGTCAGTTTTTCCAGGGAGTCAAAACCAAATGTAAAAGCTTCACATTGTGGGATCCACGGCATAGGGAGAAATTCTACACAGTTCTTTTCCTGTTTGGCCGTGCCCTTTCTTGTCTCATTCAGAAAGGTCATTTGTAGAGCTGTGATTTCTGCCTGACAGGCTTAAATGCATGACATCGGTTTCCTGCTGTTGCATATAGTGCTGGGGGTGGACCTGATTTTAGGACTCCAGGAACCTGGAGTGGGTTCACAAAACCCTCATTGTTCTCTTTTCCATCTTCCCTCAGAAACCCAAAGATGTTATATTTTCCAGGGTCATCAGCAGGAGAATTTATTTTGCCTTTGAGTCATTCAGCTTGACCCCCACCATTGAGCTCTGGAGTTTGGATCTCATTAGCTGGTGCTCTGGAGTTTGACCATCATCTTGTACTGGCTGTTTTCTCATCCAGTATTACCTGACCCTTTTTGCCCTAAATGTCGTGAGTCTCATTAGGAACTTAAAAATGACTGTGGTCCTTTTTCAAGACAAATGGGGTTTTAATCAAAGCCCATCATGTAGTGACTAATTGGGGTATTGCATGCTATTTTCTACTTCTGTTGTTTTCCTCTACCACCATTTTATAAGGAGACCCATCAGCTCTCTGAAGAATATAGACCCCACTTTTCAGTGCTAACAGTGGAAGGAAAATCCTCAACTGAGGAAACGTGCCTGGGCCTCATAGCCCCAACTCAAGACTAGCACTGCCCGATAGAACCGTTTGCAATATTGTAAATGTCCTATATTTATGCAGTCCAGTATGGTAGCCACTAGGCACAGATGGCTAGCAAGCACTTGAAATGTGGCTAGTGCAACCAAGAAATTGAATTTGTGATTTTTTTTAATTGCTTTATTGTGGCATACAAAACAATTGCCAATTCGACATTTTTCACATGTGTAATTCAGTGGCATTTCTACCATTCATTCATCTTGTTGTGGAACCATCAGCACTATCCATTTTTGAATGTGTAATTTAATTTAAATGTAAATAGTCACCCTGTTAGTGTATACCTAGAGTTTGGAGGGTTTACCTGTAGTGATGGACAAGTGTAGACAGACAAGTGAACATATCCCACCCCTTTGTATTCTTTTAAATAGGGCTGTGCCCAAGTTCATGAAAAGGATCAAGGTTCCAGACTACAAGGACCGGAGTGTGTTTGGGGTCCCTCTGACAGTCAACGTGCAGCGCACAGGACAGCCCCTACCACAAAGCATTCAGCAGGCCATGCGCTACCTCCGCAACCATTGTTTGGACCAGGTGCGGATCCCGCTGAGTCCTGGGATCTCAGGTGTATACTGCTTTATCTAGTTTGGTGGTGTCAATGCTGTTTCCATCCTACCACTTCCTATTTTTCTTCCAAATAGGTTGGGCTCTTCAGAAAATCTGGGGTCAAATCCCGGATTCAGGCTCTTCGCCAGATGAATGAAAGTGCCATGGATTGTGTCAGCTATGAGGGGCAATCTGCTTATGATGTGGCAGACATGTTGAAGCAGTATTTTCGAGATCTTCCTGAACCACTAATGACAAACAAACTCTCAGAAACCTTCCTACAGATCTACCAATGTAAGGGTTCTTTGATCTTGGGACTGTTGGCTTTGGGGAAAAGTGGGACCAATTGAAGCCAATAACTTCCTTTGATGTCATTCTTTGGGACCCTCGTGGTGAGCTCTTGGAAACGTGTCATTGGTTTCTTTAGAACTTCTTTGCTTGTGGAACAGATTTCTGCATAGTTATTGAATGATGCAAAAATAAATTTCCCTCATCACTTAAGCAGTTGTCATGTTTAAATTCAGATCCATGAACTAGTTCTTTCCTTACTTTTTAGCACAGTGTTGTCTAAGGTGCTTAAAAAGAACAAGTACTAAGATACTGCTCTTTCCACCTTTTCTATGGAAATGTCAGTTACTGCACATCTCTCTACTAGGGCTGTTGTATTTAAAATTTCCCAGGTGTCCCTGTTACTTATCTTGCTATAAAAGAATAAATAATCTTTTTCTGTTATTCATCTCAGCTTCTCCCAGAAATTCTTGGGAAAACAATGCCCATTCCCTTCTTTCTTTTAAGTAAAGCTTAAAGCAAACAGTTGTCTAAATTAATGGTCAAGATCAGGATTGTAACTTTTAGAGCCTTGTGTTTTTCTTGGCTCTGAGTGTTATTACAGCAATGTAATTTAAAAGCAGATTCTCTTAGTGCTCAAATTGTCTTTAGAACTGGCACATTGGACTCTATTTTATGAGAAATGGAGCTGGTCTGGATTATTTCATTATTTGTTTCATCCTTTCACATTTTATGAAAACACAGGTCAAATTTTCCCCACCAAGGTATTTGTTATGTATTGTAACCATGGAGCTGTTTAATCAGTTGGTTCTATGGACTGCCTTTGAGTGACTTGATTTTTCCACTACATGCTTTTTAAAAGATTTGCCTAGTGAAGGAAACCTGAAGTTTAGGTCCAGCATTTCCTACGTATGTATTGCTTTATGGCTTCAATTCTCAAGGACATCTTTTTATAAAACCCTCTCAGTACGCCTTCTAAAATTGAAGAAAAGTGCTAGTTAAATGTACCTGTTATTTAAATTGACTGATTACTTAACAACTTATTTTTCCCACTTCAAGAATGAGCAAATTAGTTAAAAGTCTGTAAGTCTCCAGAGAAACTGACCATTTTCTTGTCAAGGCTAAGATATCTCTTATCCACTTGTACATATCTTAGATAAGGCTTTTTCTTAAAGCCAAAAAAACAAGCTTATAATGTTTTCAATAATTGAGAATGGTAAACAAGGGATTTTTTTAAAGTGCTTAGAAGAGAGAAACTGTTCTGTAAATAAAAGAACAGGCGAGAGCTGAAGTCTGAGTTGGATTTAGGAGTATATTGGCATTGTGGGTGTTTAAAAATTTTAACTCCTCCACACAGCAGGAAATACTTGAGGGTAGTGACACTGGTGGTGATCCATAATTTCTTTCGTATTAACCTCTAGTACACTTTCTGCAAGTGCTTGTTGAGTACTGGACTGAGGTATTTGAAGCTGATATTTGCTTTGGGACATTTCCTTGCAATGTTCGTGGAAAATCACTGAGTTGATGGGGAAATGCTGGTGTTCTGCAGATGTGCCCAAGGACCAGCGCCTCCAGGCGATCAAGGCCGCCATTATGCTCCTGCCGGATGAGAACCGGGAGGTTCTACAGACGCTGCTTTATTTCTTGAGCGATGTCACAGCTGCTGTAAAAGAAAACCAGATGACGCCAACCAACCTCGCTGTGTGCTTAGCGCCTTCCCTCTTCCACCTCAACACCCTGAAGAGAGAAAACTCTTCCCCAAGGTATGGGTCAAATGAGGTATATGCGATGCTCTGCTCATCTGACTGAGGCAGCTGGTGTTTGCTTCTTGGGCTGACACTGTATTCACGTGGGTTTGTTACCCCTCTTACTGAATGAGTTAAATCACCTTCATTCACACCACACCACCTCTTCTAGACTTCTCTCTCCTTCCCTCTCAGCCCCTGCGGTGTGACTTTTAGAAAATCTAATTAACAACTAGGTTGTGAGAGAAACTTGGTTTCCCACTTGCAGTGGCAAGTGTTGACTCTTATGGTCCCCAGTACCTTCTGAGGCAGGTCTAATATTGCTACCAAAGCATTTTGCAATTTACTGACCTAAGAAATTAGAATGGAGAACAAGATCCAGGTTGCCTTGGCCTCTGTGCAGTCAGTCAAGCTGATCTGAGTCACTTTTGGAAGCTTTAAGGAAGTATAGCCATGTCCAAAAGAACTAAGGGTAACATTGAGCCTCGAAGTTGCTCTTGTTAAGGATCTGGCCTAAACAATTATTTGCAAAGTTTCTGCCTAAAACACATATATCCAAGTGGAAAAAGTCATGGTTATCTGACAAATAACAAAGGCTGATATATACTAAACACTTTTTATAGAAGGCACAGGACTAGGCCCTTGACATTTATTACCTTATTTAATCCTCCTTAACATCTATAGTGGGAGCTCTGGTAGTGTAGTGCCTAAGGCACTTGACTGCCAACCAGAAGGCTGGCGGTTCAAACCCGCCAGCCACTCTCGGAAAGAGGATGAGGCAAAGGCACTTGACTGCTAACCAGAAGGCTGGCGGTTCAAACCCACCAGCCACTCCTCGGAAGGAAGGTTGGGCAATCCTACTTCCGTAGTGATACTGCCTCGGAAACCCAGGGAGGGGTCGCTATGAGTCAGGGCTGACTCGACGGCACACAACAACAACAACAACAACAACTTCCGTAGTGATACTGCCTCAGAAACCCAAGGAGGGGTCACTATGAGTCAGGTCTGACTCCACGGCACAAAACAACAACATCCATAGCAAGGGGCTCTGGTGGCATAGTGGGTAAGGCATTTGGCTGCTAACCAGAAGGTTGGCTGTTCAGACGCACTAGCCACTCTCCCAAAAAACCAAACTCACTGTTGTCGAGTCAGATCCGACTCATAGCAACCCCTCCTTGGGTTTCCGAGGCAGTATCACTGTGGAAGTAGATTGCCCAACCTTCCTCCCGAGGAGTGCCTGGTGCTCTGCATGAGGAAAAGGAGGCAATCTACTTCTGTAAAGATTTACAGCCTTGGAAACCCAGTGAGGGTCACTGTCAGTGGGAATTGACTCAGTGGCAGTGGGTTTGGTTTTGTAGAACAACCATAGCAGGTGAAGATAATGATAGTACTACATATGAGGAAAGTACACTTAAAGGTTAGTTAAGGAAGTAACTTGCCCCTGTCTGACAGGAAGAAATGGGAGAACCAGTTTGAGTCCCTTGCCTTACCTGAACATAAAGATTTTATACTGGGATGTGGGGTTACTTGTGATTCAATGGTAGAATTCTCTTCTGCCACGCAAGAGACCCTGCGTTCTATTCCTGGCCAGTGCACCTCATGCGCAGCCACCACTCCCCTGTCAGTGGAGGTTTATATGTTGCTATGATAGGAGCTCTGGTGGTGTGGTGCCTAAGGCACTTGACTGCTAACCAGAAGGCTGGTGGTTCAAACCCACCAGCCGCTCCTTGGAAGAAAGGTTGGGCAATCTACTTTTGCAGTGATACCACCTTGAAAACCCAAGGAGTGGTCACTATGAGTTGGATCCGACTCAATGGCAGTGAGTTAGGTTTTTTTAATAATGCTTATGGGAGCTCTGGTGGCGTAGTGCCTAATGTATTTGACTGCTAACCGGGAGGCTGGTGATTCAAACCCACTAGCCACTCCTCAGAAAGAAGATTGGACAATCTATTTGCATAGAGATACTGCCTTGGAAACCCAGGGAGGGGTCTCTATGAGTCAGATTTGGTTTATGATGCTTACAGGTTTCAGTGGAGCTTCCAAAATAGGACAGAGTAGGGAGAAAGGCCTCGTGATCTACTTCCAAAAAACTCAGCCAGTGAAGGCCCTATGGATCACAGCTGCCTGATCTGCAGAACCAGGCAGTGTTTCCTTCCATTGTGCATGCGGTCGCCGAGAGTCAGAAGTCAACTCAGCAGCAGCTGACAACAGCAACACATAGGGATATGTGAAAAGAGTCCTAACTGGACTTAACCCCATCTCCTGAATCCATCCAGCTGTCCAAAGGACCTTGAATATATTTCCCAGAGGCATGGGGCCTAGGTGTGCTAGTTGAAGTTAGCTTTGCTTCTGAAAGCCATACAATGCTTAAATATCCTTTTAATTGGATTTGAAAGTTTACTAGGACATTCTAACTTTAATGGGAAAGAGAACTAGAATGAGAGCGATCAGATAAGATTAAGACAAATCCCCTAGACACAATGGCCGTTACCCCTCACCTTTGAGAAGAGATCCTGTTTGTTTAAACAGGAAAGAATAGTGACACTATTTACCCCAACTACCAGTGGCCACCACCACCCACCCACTCCTTAGAAGACACCTTCCTTCCTCCCCGCCATACATACCTTACAAGCTGTCCTATTGAAAATAAAAACCTGTTTAATGCAATAGTTTTAAATAGCCTGGATTTCATTGGAAACAGTCTCTTTAATGTTTGTGTGTGTGTGGTTCATAAAACCCTGAGGAACTCTGGTGACCAAACTAAAGTTCTCTTGAACCATTTCACAGTGAAATGTATCTCTAGAAGACGAGGCTCCAGTGAAATGTGTATGTCTAAAAGACACACTGATCTAAAAAAAAAAAAAATACATCGCTGTTTCAATCTCCTTCCTCCCCCTTATTTTTCTACCCAGAGTAATGCAAAGAAAACAAAGTTTGGGCAAACCAGATCAGAAAGATTTGAATGAAAACCTAGCTGCAACTCAAGGGCTGGCCCATATGATTGCTGAGTGCAAGAAGCTTTTCCAGGTAAGCAGTGGGGGAGGTTCGGCTCCTTTGTTGGGAGGGTAATGTGAATACGGACAGCATCTCAGGCTCAATACTTGTTCGCCTGTTAGAAAAATATCTTTTCTGCTGCTGGAGATTACATACATAACCAGAAAGTGTCATCTTTATAAAGATTACATCATATAAACTAATTAGAACTTGATGTTTAATGTTCATGCCTCTTACCTTAAAAAAGCAAAAGCAACACGTTAACTGAAACTACAGTTCTCTTAGAGAGACCTTCCTAGATCAAGGTGAACCCTATTTTAGTCAACTACCCTCCTACTAGGAGCTCTGGTAGCGTAGTGGCTAAAAGCACTTGACTGCTAACCAGAAGGCTGGCAGTTCAAACCCACCAGCCACTCCTCGGAAGGAAGGTTGGGCAATCCTACTTCCGTAGTGATACTGCCTCGGAAACCCAAGGAGGGGTTGCTATGAGTCGGGGCCGACTCAACAGCAACAACAACAACAACCCTCCTACTAAAACTGTTCAAAGAAGAATAATACTTACATGAAAGTAACTTTTGTAGATACCCTTATGAAGGTGACCTATTTCCCTCCATCTTTTAGAAAGAGAAGGACTGGGGTGTTTGCGCTGCCTTGAGGATCCAGTCCATTGTTTCTGCCCTGCCATTTCCCTTGCTGTGCATCGAGAATGAGTACAGCTGGGGTGAGCTCCTGTTTTCCTCTCATGTTCCTCACAGGTACCTGAGGAAATGAGCCGGTGTCGGAATTCCTATACTGAACAAGAACTGAAGCCCCTCACTCTGGAAGCATTGGGACGCTTAAATAATGACGAACCTGCTGACTACCATCACTTCCTCCAGGAGTGTGTGGACAGCCTGTTTAAAGAGGTCAAAGAGAAGTTTAAAGGCTGGGTCAGCTACTCTACTTCTGAGCAAGCTGAACTATCTTATAAGAAGGTACATGTCCTCCCTGCTGTTAGCCAGTTGAGTTCCAGTGGTCAGGATTTGGGTTATTTTGCCAACACTGTGAATGAAGCTAGAATTCTCTGGATTGTTTTACTAACAGTATTTGGGCTGTGGGACATTTTATGGCATCTTAAATTTTTCTGTAATTTGGTCAGAATCCCCCGGCATACTCCCCTAGTCTCAGTCACAAACTTTTGGCCCTTTAATGAGCTGGAGTGCATGGGGAAAAAATAACTTGTTAGGAATGAAAGTCCCTTGATGGTAGGGATAGCATCTTGTGTGGCTTAACATGATAGATCCAAGGGAAGTATTTGTTGATACTGTCTGTACCTCCATGAATATAAATAAAAATGAAAGCAGACTACTTGGCCATGCAGACTTTGGGATGCTAATAAAAGAAATGATCTCACTCTCTTATATTGACACTGATAGGGGTCCCAGAGAAACACATGTAGAAGTTTTGACAAGAGGTGATACCAGCTGCTCTTTTCACTTTCTGGCCTGCTCTTCAGTATTCTTGGGGACAGCAGCCTATGAAAGACATAATTACTAGCCTCTAAACATAACTGTGGCATACTGCCTAAAGCATTTTCCTGCTAACCAAAAGGTTGGTGGTTCAAACCCACCAGCTGCTCCACGAAGGAAGGTGGGGCAATCTGCATCCATAAAGATTTACCACCTCAGAAACTCAGTGGGGGTTGCTATGAGTCAGAATTAACTCTATGGCAGTGAGTTTGTTTTTTTGGTTTAAACATAATTGGGAGTCCCTGGTGGTGCCAACAGTTAATGCACTCAGCTGCTTACAAAAGGTTGGATGTTCTAGTCCACCCTGAGGCATCTTGGAAGAAAAGCCTGATGATCTGCTTTTGAAAAAGCAGCCATTAAAAGCCCTATGGAACAAAGATCTACTAACATACCTAGAGTCACCATGAGTTGGAGTTGACTCAACAGCAACTGATAGTAGTAAACATACGACCATATTTCCAGCTAACAATTTTCCTTTAAAGTTCAGGTGTGTATGAATTGTCTTAGCATCAAAAACATATCCTCTTTTCAGGTAAGTGAAGGACCCCCTCTAAGGCTTTGGAGATCAACCATCGAAGTCCCTGCAACGCCTGAGGAAGTCTTGAAGCGCCTACTTAAGGAGCAGCACCTCTGGGATGTGGACCTGTTGGATTCAAAAGTGATTGAAATCCTGGACAGCCAAACTGAAATTTACCAGTATGTCCAGAATAGTATGGCACCCCATCCTGCCCGGGACTACGTTGTGCTAAGGTCAGAGCTCCCAAATTTATCACCATGGCTGGGGTGACCATATATCAAAAGCAAGCCTATATTAACTAACTCTTAAAACATGATAAAACTATTTCAATAGAATAAATGTCTCCAGAAAAGTGTTGATCCCTTATAAATTTGGAAAGGTATACATTTATTCCAACAGTCATACATTCGTCACCAAAAATGGTTGGGACTCTTTGTAATCGAGCTCAGAAAGAGACACACCTTCAAATGCCTGTGCTCATTGGTAGCAGATTTTTGCCCCATTTAGGATAGATTTTCTTGTTAGAAACAGCTTATAGTCATTTGGATCCTGATCTCTACTGAAGGAATAAGCCAGGAAATAACACTTCGTTCCCAAGTGAGATGTGGTTAAGATTCATTTATATGTAATTCATAAATCCTCTGGAGACAGTATTTAAAGAATTCCAAAACTCTTTGAGGAAATGTGACATCATTAGAATAAGTCCAGAGCCTCTCAAACAGAGCAGTGCTCATACTGATGTCCATGTTCTAATACTATGTTTGTTAAATATAAAAATTATTTTCAGTCACACTTTAAACGATTCTCTTTCAAAGAAGTGATTGTGCCCACTACAGAGTGGCTCTGTGAAGTTACTCGTTCAGAAATCCTTGGACATTGATTCAGAAGGATGACACATGGCCACCAATCCTGGCCCCTCAGCTGCCTCCTTTAATAGTGAGGTCACATTTTAAACTTGGCTTCCAGGAAATACCATGTGTTCCCTCTGGTTTTGTCTCTACAGAACATGGAGGACAAATTTACCCAAGGGAGCATGTGCCCTTTTACTCACCTCTGTGGATCACGACCGGGCACCTGTGGTGGGTGTGAGAGTTAATGTGCTCCTGTCCAGGTATCTAATCGAACCCTGTGGGTCAGGAAAATCCAAACTCACCTACATGTGCAGAGCTGATTTAAGGTACGTTCTGATTCTCATTCTTTGGCTTAGGTGAGGGTCATGAAGACAAAAAAAAAAAAAAAAATGACCGTCAAGTTGATTCCAACTTGTAAGGACCCTATAGGACAGGGTAGAACTGCACCTACAGGGTTTCCAAGGCTGTAAATCTTTACCAAAACAGACTGCCTCATCTTTGTCCGGAAAGCCTGGTAGGTCTGAACCACCAACCTTTTTGTTAGTAGTTGAATGCTTTAACCACTATGTCATCAGAGCTCCCTTGTCTGTTGCAAAGAATGGCTTAAATGAATGCAGGTACCTCATTGTGTCTTGGTTACTTCATGAAGAATGGCACCTGGAAAGTAACATGTTCATGTTGCTTGGTCTTTTGAGGATAACACTTTCTAATTTGTAGCCTTGAAAAAATGTAATAAAAGAGTGAGGATATGGTAGTTCTGCTCAGAATTTAAAGCCACTGGAAATGATCAGTTTTTTAAATTTAAACGAGCAGGCACATGTTTTATATTCAAAGGTGTTTGAATCATATGACATGCACTTTTAATGTGGCCTAATACCTAAGGCATTTGACTGCTAACCAAAAGCCTGGTGGTTCAAACCCATCAGCCACTCCTCAGAAGGAAGATTGGGCAATCTACTTCCATAGTAATACTGCCTCAGAAACCCAAGAAGGGGTCGCTATGAATCAGATCCGACTTGATGGCAGTGCATTACATTTTTGTGTATACCCTTTAAGGAACTCTGGTGGTGCAGTGTCTGAGGCATTTGACTGCTAATCATAAGGTTGGTGGTTCAAACCTACCAGCCACATCCATAAAGATTTACTGCCTTAAAAACCCAAAGGAGGTCACTATGAGTTGGAATTGACTTGATGGCAGTGGATTTAGTTTGGGTTTTATACCCTTTACCATAAATGAATATATATTTAGATCAGAAAATTAATGAAATGAAGCAATATAGACAAAGAACTTCTGAAAGCTCCTTTTCCAAGTTGGCTATCATGTTAAAGGAATTCTCATTTGAAATTTTTACATCTTAGTACTTCTTTAAGTATCCCTGTGATCTGATTTTGTTATATATGCCAGAGCTTTCCCTCAACAGTTTCATCCTGTTGTCCCTTGAGAAATTCTGGTCCCAAACATTTAATGGATGTGCCAGGAGATGACCTTGCAATAATTAGAGTGGTCTTTTACTTAGACATATTGGTGATGAAGAAATGGAGGGAATTCAGAACTCCCTTCTGCTTATTCAGAGTTTTCAAGCTGAATAATTCTGGTTTTCCTTTTTCTTCAAGGGGCCACATGCCAGAGTGGTACACAAAATCTTTTGGACATTTGTGTGCAGCCGAAGTTGTAAAGATCCGAGACTCTTTCAGCAGCCAAAACACTGAGACTAAAGACACCAAATCTAGGTGATTACTGAAGCAAAGCAACTGTGTCCACCATCTGGGCATTTGTTTCTAGAGCCCTTGCCCATCCGTGGATGAGTGGCTTCTACGTCTGATCCTGAAACAGAAAAGTACAATTTGGACTGCAGGAATTAAGACTAGAGCGAGTTGACACATTTTTAAAGCTGCTTCCTATTTGTTTAAGGTCTACACTATAGACCTTGACTGGAATATATAACTGTGCAAAAAAAAAAAAAAAAAGTGCATTTGTAATCTTATTCAAATTGCTTCTGAGAAGCAAAACTCTTTAAAATGAATTGTGGAAGATAATGAAGATATTTCATTCTCTTGTGGTATTGGTGTATGTGTACTGTCATTTATTTGCAGTGTGTTGAGGGACTGGTGTATCCACTGAAATAGTTGGTACTCTCTGATGTGTTTTCTCACTGAGATGAGCAAAGACAGGTTTGCACAGAGGAGTGTGTGAATGTGTGTTTGTTGCTGGTTGAATGGCGTAGACATGTAGGTTGGAATGCAGTGTCTGGCACACTGAGATGCCTCCAAGAAGGATATTGATGCATCAGGTTTAGTTTAACCTGGAATCTCTGACTACCCATGGATTCATCCAGAAAGGAAACTCAACACCCTTGTTCATTTAATGGGCTTTTTTTTTTTCCTGAGTTATTAAGCATTTTCCATCTTCACCAACCTCTTCTTTACCTTCAAACTAATTGTATTAGACTTATTCTTATATTCTTCTTCAGATGCAGTTTGTTTTTAGACCTGATTACAAATAGTGTTGATAGTTTTTAACCAGAATAGATACCTTCAGGGATGAACACCCTGCCAACACCACCACCACCACCCTTACTGATTCCAAAATACAATGTTTTTAGGTCAAATGTGAAAACTGAACATTCTAGCATTTACTTCTGAATCAAGCATCAAAACTTTTTACCTGTTAGAATTCTTTGCATTTTCATGTTTGTAACAGAAACTCTTTAAGACAAAGGGAACTATGTATCTCCTAGGGAAATCTCTCTAAATTTTACCCAACCTCAGAAGTTCTCTCTCTCTGTTTTTTTGGTGGGTTTTTTTTTTTTTTTTTTTTTCAAATTTGTTAACAGCATTTCTAAAAGCTGCCCATTTTATTAACTGGGTTTGTCCTTATCAGCAAGTAAGTTTTCTGGCATGAGGACCTAATTTTCTTTAGGATTTCCTACACTTCTTTTCCTTTATAATGCCCTTGGAATATATGTCAGCAGTAATGGAAAATGGTAATTATAGTTTGAATGAAAAAGCAGCACAGTTTTTTGGAAGGGTGGTCTTTATACAGGTTTTACTGTAATGGTAAAATGACTCAAGAGACAGTATTAATAAATTTATTTTATATGGATCAAAAGTGAATAATGTATGAATGAGAGTTGTAAGAAGGATTTTTATTTTGTTATAATTTAGTTACCATTGTCAGTGTTACTTCAAAGGTTCTTTGAAGAATTTGGGGGGGACAGATTAGAGTTTTAAAATTTGAGTATTTTGGATATCAGTGTTCCTCATAAAAATATACCTATATATTCAATTTTAATGGCTTTCAGATTTGTAAGATTGTATGCTGTATATACCATTCTATTAAGAAATGTGTCTACATGTCCACAGTGCTTTCAAACATAGATAAAGCATGATAAAGATTATTATTTAAAATATACTTGTATTTATACCTCAGATATTCTTTTGGGTTTTGTACCTCAAGGCTTTTTTTTTTTTAATTGTAAATACACTTTACATGAATACAGTTTAAATGAAAAGAAAATAAAAGGAAGAAGTTTATAACTTGCTCTATATCTGTACAGAGTATAATCATTAAGTGCACTATTAAATGTTTAAAATAAGGGAAAAGTCTGGCCTGCTTTCCTTTATATTGCATCTCACTCCCACCCTCCAAACCACAGATTATGTAAAGCATATCATTCTAGTAGTAAAATAGAAGTCAAAATATAAATTTTCTGAAGGAAGAATTGGACTACAAATCATTCCAAGGCCAAACTGCAACTGAGCCACTCACTAATAAACAGGAAACCCTGGTGAAGGTTCAGGAAGCATGGAGTTTGTCTCCAAACAAAGGTTCAGTTAGGAAACGATGCTGAGAAAGTTACAAGAATAAGCAACATAAAGATGCTCATAAACAAAGCCAAGGTCACCAATTCTACAAAAGGTCTCTTTCCTACTGTTTGGCTTTCCTGTTGAAGGAATTCCTTACATATTTGACAAGAGAAGAATACAAATGATGGGAGCATTTTAAAGAATTCTGCTTAAGTCACCTAAAGCAGTATTGCGACAACTTATTATGTGACTAATTGCCTAGAGTGTAAGCTCCTTGAGGGCAGGACTCATCTACATATCTTAATATTCCCCTTCAGCAGTTTTCAGTGTTTTGTACTTGTAGGCACCTAATAAATATATTATTTGCTAAAGTGAATTGATTGAATTATCTTCTGTTACTTGGAAGAGAAACTAGAATGCCATCTGTCTGCTTTGGCTCATCTCAGGCCACTTTTGAGTTTATAGAGATTGGAAATGATTAAACCTAACGGGATCTTAAAATTTAAACTGATGAAGATGGGACTAGAGATACCATAAGTACTGATTGTAAGTTAAAGAGTTCTTTGTGATGAAATTTTAACTAATCTTATTTCTCAGATACAATGTGATGTCAATCCTAGCAGTAATTTTATTTTATCACATTGAGACTGAGATGGTTCCAAAACCAAACCAAACTCACTGCCATCAAGTTGATTCTGACTCACAGCCACCCTCATTGGGTTTTCAAGGCTGTAAATCTTTATGGAAGCAGACTGCCTCATTTTTCTTCCATAGAGCGGCTGGTGGGTTGGAACCGCCAATGTTTTTGTTTAGCAGCCAAATGCCATAACCACTATACCACCAGAGCTCCTTGGGGATGGTTAGAAGGGAACAAAAAGCCCAACCCAAGTATAATTTTGAGAAGCCATGTACGCTCCCAAAGCTTTTTTATTTGTGTCCTCCAGCTCTGTTTTCCTAGGAGCTGTATAAAGTAAAGATTAAAATATAAGCCTGAAATGTTAGTCATTTGAATTGTTCTGAAATAATGCGTATCTAATAGATTACCAAAGGTTACTGGGATGGGAAGGAAGCTCTCTCTGGCACCCTGTCTAGATTTATGTTGCTTTTGTCCCATCACCCATTTGTTTATTCAATTCCTTTAGTCCGTTACTGAATACCTACTATCTATCCCACATTGTACTTGGTACTGAACATTCAGTGCTGAGCAAGACTGATTGATAGCCAGCCCTCACGCAATTTACAAGTCAGGCAGGGGTGTGATAGCACAGTATTACAATGCTATGAAGTGAGCTTAGGGACAGGTTGCTATCCACTCAGGAGGATTGCCAAGCAGCATAAGTAAACAAAGCTCAAAGGTAATTGTTATACTCGAAGGGACCTGCCTATCAATTTGTAGATGGGAATAACTTGGGGAAATTGTAACAAAATTAAATGCTTCTTTAAGAAAATTTTGTTCAGGGCAGATGGAGACAAGTGAGTTTTCAAAAAATAAAATCCAAAGGAAAATACTGTTAGACCATTAACCCAAAATTGGTGCCTCCCTACATCACTAGTTAGGGTTATGTGTGTGTGTGTGTGTGTGTGTTTACATCACTAGTTGGGGGGGGTGTGCGTGTGTGCGCACACGTGCACATGAGTAAGTGGATAGAGGTATGAAGGTTTTATATTTTATGTTTATATATTCATGTATCTTTATGTCATCTTTGGCTACTTTACACTTACTTAACCCTCACGTTCATCTCACAAAGTATAGATAGTTTCAGCATTCTACAGTGAGGATATGGCTTAGAGAATTAGTGGCTAATTATGTCCCAGACTTGGAAGAATTGGAGCTGAGATTGTAGCTCAGGTCCACTGTTCCGGACCACTACCCATTTGCTGATCTTTCCCTAACCAGGAAGGTAAATTTCTTGTAGCAACAACCAGTCCACTCTAGCATGAGCATTAGAATCAGGAAGGACTCTAGGGAAAAGAAGGTACATAGCAAAATTACCAAATGGGTCAGAGTCCTAGAGAAATGAAATTATTCTGTCACCCCATTACTGAGATGGCTATAGAGGAATGAAATAGGCCAAAATAAATAGGAGGCAAAAGTTTTGTTTCAGGGTTGTGGTTGAAAGAATTTTAATTCTGTCTAGCAAATCAAGGAGCTCTGCTGGCGTAGTGCCTAAAGAAGGCATTTGACTGCTAACCAGAGACTGGAGTTTCGAAGCCACCAGCCACTCCTCGGAAGGTTGGGCAAAATACTTCCGTAGTGATACTGCCTAGGAAACCCAAGGAGGTGTCGCTGTGAGTCAGATCTGACTCTACGACTGAGTTTTTTTGAACTAGCAAATCAAATAAACAATTCGGAATGTACACCAAAAATCAAACTCACTGTCATAGAGTCGATTCCAACTTATAGCAACCCCGTTGGGTTTCCCAGGCAGTAAATCTTTACTGAAGAAGATTGTCCCATCTTTCTTCTGCAGAGTGGATTGTGGGTTTGAACTGCCAGCATTCTGGTTAGCAGTCAAATTCCTTAGGCACTACACCACCAGAGCTCCTTTCAGAATGTATGTTGTT
>NW_006921817.1:1920684-1921744 GCF_000298275.1 Orycteropus afer afer | reverse complement strand
CCCCTGTTGAAATATAAAGCATTGTGGTAAGGAAACACCTTACTTCTGACTCTGAGAGTGGCTCTCATCAGCCATGAGGAGTGATTTATTCCTGTTAAAATAGTGGGATCCCCAAGGAATTGTTTCAAAGAGTCTTTTATAATTTAAAATACTTTTAAAACACATATGTGTTTTGCTGAGGTCTGAATGAACTTGTTGAGCTAGCATGTATTAAGCATCATAATGTGCCAGGCACTGGGATGAGTGCTTTACGAACGGTTGACAGCTTATTTAAATGTCATAGTAGGCCTTTGAAACAGGGTCTATTTGCCCCATTTTATAGGTGAAAACGTTTCAAGAAGCAAGAAGGCTTAAATAAAGTACTTACATGATATTTGCAAAGGAACTCAAGGAATTCTAGAGCAGCATAGCCATAGGACACTCTAAAATGATGGGAATGTTCTGTGTCTGTGCTAGTACAGTAACCACTAATCGTGTGGCTATTGAGCATTTGAGTTGCTGCTACTGAGACTAAGGGTTTGAATGTTTAATTTTATTTAAGTTTTGTTAAATTGTTTAAGTAGTCACACATGGCTAGTGATTACTATATTGTATAGTGCAATTCTCCAGTGAAGGTTTAGCAAGTTTTATGTCTTAGCAAGTTTTATTTTGAAGGCCTAAGAATATTTCCAGCATCCCTGAGTGGTGTGAGCAGTTAGCATTCAGCAGCTAACTGAAATGTTGGAGGTTCAAGCCCATTTGGAGGTGCCTTGGAAAAAAGGCCTGGGGATTTACTTCTGAAAAGTCAGCCACTGAAAACCTTGAGCACAGTTCTACCATGATGCATATGGGCTACCATGAATCTGAGTCGACTTAACAGCAACTGATAAATATATTTGCATGCGATCCACTCAGTATCTCTCTCTTCCACATATAATGTTGTTGTTGTTAAGTGCCGTCCAGTCGTTTCCGACTCATAGCGACCCCACGCACAGCAGAACGAAACACTGCCCGATCCCGCGCCAGCCCCACAATCCCTGCTATACTTGAGCCCATCATCGCAGCCACCATATCAATCCAT
>NW_006921817.1:1892578-1893808 GCF_000298275.1 Orycteropus afer afer | reverse complement strand
TTATCTCTAGAATTTATAGAAAACTCCAACACCTCAATAATAAAACGACAAATAATCCAATTAGAAAATGGGCAGAAGACATGAATAGACACTTCACCAAGGAGGATATTCAGTCAACCAACAAACATATGAAGAAATGCTCATGATCATTAGCCATTAGAGAGATGTAAATCAAAACAACAATGAGATACCATCTTGCCCCAGCACTAGTAGCAAAATTCAATAAGATAGAAAATAACAAATGCTGGCATGGATATAGAGAGATTGGAACTCTCATGCACTGCTGGTAGGACTGTAAAATGGTACAACCACTGTGGAAAGCAGTATGGTGACTCCTTAAAAAGTTGGAATTAGAAATACCATTTGGCCCAGCCATTCCATTACTAGGTATATATCCTAAAGAAGTGAGAGCCATGACAAGAACAGATATGCACAGCCATGTTCATCACAGCACTGTTTGCAATAGCCAAAAGATGGAAACAACCTAGGTGTCCATTACCTGAGGAATGGATAACCAAACTATGGTACATACACACAGTGGAATACTATGCAACACTAAAGAATAATGTAGAATCAGCAAAATACCACATAACATAGATGAACTTGGAGGACATTATGCTTAGTGAAATAAGTCAATCATAGAAGGACAAGTATTATGTCAGTCCGTTATTGTAAAAGTCAAGGAAAGGTTTATCTATGGAAGGAAATTTTCTTTGTTGGCTACCAGGGATGTGAGGGGAGAGGAGGGAACACTGTTAGATAGGTAGATATAAGTATTGATTTGGGTAAAGAGAAGGGTAATGTACCAAATGTGAGTGATCAAAATGGTGGCATTGAGGAAGAGAAAGACACAGAGAGGTACATGGGAGTTACAGACAACAAAGATGAAACCCTTTGCACATAGAGTACTGCGTTGTCAGTGAAAGCAAACAAGGGTATTCAGGTGGATAGATGGGTGAACATGCTGAACTATTATGTATTTCTATGACGCAGGGAGTATACCCAAGACCATGTATAGAGTTGGCAGACAATGGTCCTATAAGTGTATTTGTATGATCTGTAAGAATTCCTAGGTGTATAGTAGAGCTGATAAGGGACAAGGTTGTAGTCCCTTCTTGGTCACAGCCAACTACCCAGAGGGACCAAGTAGTTGAACCTGTGGGCTCAAGACCGTAGTCGCAGGGGACTTCAAACTCAATTGGCATAACATACTACACAAAACATTGTTCC
>NW_006921817.1:1877978-1891956 GCF_000298275.1 Orycteropus afer afer | reverse complement strand
GGGCTCTACTCCTCTGCCCCTGCGTGGGATATGAGTCGAGCCCCAGCGCGCTGGAACTCCGAATAAACTCCTCCTGCTTTTGCATCAAGAGACGTCTTTCGTGAGTGATTTCGGGTGGCGTTATCCCTGACTTGGGTTGGGGGAGCCCTGCCGTGGGGGGAACCCAACAACACAATAGAAATGAAGAGACGTAAGAGAATACTATAAATGACTGCCTGGAAACAAACTGGATGTTGTTGTTGTTGTTAGGTGCCATCAAGTCGTTTCCGACTCATAGAGACCCTATGCACACAGAATGAAACACCGCCTGATTCCACACAAGCTTCAAACTGGATAACCAAGATGAAATAGCCACATTCTTAGAAGAACACAGTATACCCAAAGTGATGCAGAGGAAATAGAAAATCTCAACAGACCCATAAAATGTTAAGAAAAAAAAAAAAACTGGATCAGGTGACTTCACTAGGAATTCTACCAAACATTAAGAGAAGAATTGACACCAATACTATTTAAACTCTTCCAAAAGATAGAGAAGGAAGGAATAATCACTAATTTGTTCTATGAAGCTAACATAACCCTGATACCAGACAAAGACACTACGAGAAAATAAAAATACAGACTGATATAACGTATGAATGTGGGTACAAGTCTCTAATCTTTACCAAAAACTCTATGGAGCAGTTCTACTCTGCCACACGGGATGGTTATCAGTTGAAAATTGACTTGAAGGCACCTAACAATAACAACCAGACTAGTTGATGAAATGCATTAAAAAAAAAAAACAAAGATAAGCCACTCTGTTTTGTTGCAGTATTTCAAAATGCATGAATATGAATAGATTACTAAAATCATGCCAAGAAAGCAGGAAATTGAAAGTTCACAGTCTATAAGGAAGGAAATTGGCCCCCTTGAGACTATATGAAATATTTAACTACCTGAAAGAACTAGAGACTATTTTACCCTGAAACCCAGAATTCTGAAATGGAATATGTTTTTCTACTACATTATGAAAAATAAAGGAGATGCAAAATTTCCAGCAGCAAACTGACCCTGGCTAGTAAAGGAGGATGAAGACACAGCAACTGGTTGTTTTTGAAAGCCAGTGTAATGCCACAAACACTTTTGGGTCAGAATAATCTTCACCGTAGTACCACCTATTGACACCTCCATTTGGCCTTTTCTGAGAGATCCAATGGTAGCCTTAAATCCTTTATTGAATGACTTCAGTGGCTAGTTCAGCCTGACCTCAACTACCATTCAAAGGAACAATAGCCATTTTAATTTCAGGAATACATTTCTAGTGATTTTTGATGCGTCCTTTCAGGACATGGCAGACCTAACAGAAAAAGAAAGCAGTTTCAAAGACTGATAACTTCATTTATTTGCTTTCCCTCACTTTCTACTTTTCTCTGATTCTCTTTTTGTTGTTATTGCTAGTTGCCATCCAGTTGACCCTTCCCTAATGGAGACTCAGACTCATGGTGACCCTATGTACAAGGGAACTAAACACTGCCCAATCCTGCCTGCACCATCCCTATGATGAGTTGCAGGTTGGACCACTAAAATCCATAGAGTTTTCCACTGGTTGATTTTTAGAAATTGCCAGGCCTTTCTTCCTACTCTGTTCTTAATCTGGAAGCTCTGCTGAAACATGTTCAGCATCATAGCTACCCACAACCCTCCACTGATAGAAAAGCTGGGAATTGAATCAGGGTCTCCCTCATGGGAAGTGAGAATTCTACCACCCATTTAACTCTAAGAAAAGTAAAAATAGAGATAAAGCAGGAGATATAAGGACAGTACCTCTAAATAAAGGAGCCCTGGTGGTGCAGTTTGGTACACTGCTAACAAAAATTTCTGTGGGTTCAGACTCACTAGCCACTCTGCAGGAGGAGTAGATGCGACAGTCTGCTTCTGTAAAGCAGACCCCCCTACGGCACATTTCTATTCTGTCCTATAGGGTCTGTTAGGAGCTCTGATAGCATAGTGCCTAAGGCACTTGACTGCTAACCAGAAGGCTGGCGGTTCAAATCCACCAGCCACTCCTCGGAAGAAAGGTGGAGCAATCTACTTCCGTAGTGATACTGCCTTGGAAACCCAAGGAGGGATCACTATGAGTCGGGTCCGACTCGAAGGCACATAACATAGGGTTGGTTGCTGTGAGTCAAATTGATTTGATGGCAACAGGCGACTGCAAATAAAACAAAGCCCTCTGTTATAAGAACAAAGAAGAGCGAAGTAGTGCAGGAAAGAAGTAAATAAAGGAAAGACCAATGGAGGGTTTCTAATTACCAATATACAGTCACTGAATTTTTTAAGCTAACTCTATCTCCCCTGTGCACCTTTGTGTTTGGAGACACTCAAGAACCACATAATCTTTTGTATGTTGTGCAGTAATTAAAGTGCTCAGTTGCTAACCAAAAAGTTGGTAGTTCAAACCCATCTGCTACTTTGTGGAGGAAAGATGTGGCAGTCTGCTTCCATAATGATTTACAGCCTTGTAAACTTTATGGGGCATTCTACTCTGCCCTAGAAGGTTGCTATGAGTCAGAATCAACTTGATGGCAGTGGGTTTGATCTTTTGGTTTTTAAATTTGAAACAGAAAAAAAAAACTTATTGTGTGTTTCTCTTGTGTTTATTAATTTACAATATTCAGCCTATCCCTGCTAGATAGGTCAAGGAATATTTTACCCCTTTGGCAAGAGAGAGCTACCTAAAGTTGTTATAGAGGAAATTTAACAGAAGTTGGTAGGAAGTCAAGAGTTAGAGAGTTGTTGGTCACTAAGCAGGATAAGGGAGCTCTGGTAGCATAGTGCCTAAGGCACTTGACTGCTAACCAGAAGGCTGGCAGTTCAAACCCACCAGCCACTCCTCGGAAGGAAGATGGGGCAATCTACTTCCGTAGTGATACTGCCTCTGAAACCTAAGGAGGGGTCACTATGAGTCGGGTCCAACTCGACAGCACATAACAACAACAACAACAAGCAGGATAAGGAGAGAGACTTAATGTGGTAGAGAAAGAAGATTGGAGCAAATCTTATTAAATTCAGAGGCCCATACACACAGATTTGAAGACAGAGGAAATTAGCCAGTAGAGTGGGTAATATGAAAGATACCATGAGGGATAGAATACATAGAAGTCCCTCTGCAATGGACAAGAAGTGGGTTACTGGAGGAAGAGTGGATGCATCTTCTGCTGGGACTGCAAGGAAGGATGGGTAATGAACTATCTTGGTGAGTAGAGAGTATTGATGTGGATGGAACTTTCTATGGCTGAAACTAAGCTCCTAATGTTTTACAAGTAGAAATAGGGTGAGAACAGCTGTGACTTAAGGTTTTAAATAATAACAGCAAGAACAGCAGCTAGAACCCAGGTTGGGATGAGAGCAGTCCCACTGGAGGGCTTCTGTGGGTCTTTTTGAAATAGAATAGTAGATGAGCTCTTCAATTTTTGTCATTTCTTTCTGGATTTGAACAGCATTTGCATAGGTTTCTATTTAGTTAATCATTCAACAAACCAGGGCTAGGTGTCCTGGTTTGACTTTTTTCCTTTACTTCCAGGCATTGCCAGTCACTGGTCCCATTTCTACTTTTTCCGTCTTTACCCCCTAAAAAGTTGTAAGTATTCACTGAGGTTGCATGAATAATTATTCACTTAAGCAGGAAGATCTACACAATTCTAATATGTACATAGATGTATTATCTTATTTCATCTTCACAACAAACCTATAAAGTTGGAGGCATGATCACCCCAATTGACAGATGAGGAAAATGAGGCCCTGCTAGGTTGAATTGCCCAAGTTTCACTGTAAGATAAATCACATAGGGCATGTAGTGTCGAGTCTGGTCTGTAGTAAGCATTGTCTGTTGGCTATTATTGTTGTTGTTATGTGCTGTCGAGTCAAACCCAACTCATAGCGACCCTTCCTTGGGTTTCCGAGGCAGTATCACTACGGAAGTAGGATTGCCCAACCTTCCTTCGTAGGAGTGGCTGGTGGGTTTGAACCGCCAGCCATCTGGTTAGCAGGCAAGTGTCTTAGCCACTATGCTACCAGAGCTCCCTGGCTATTATTAGTCTTTTTTATTGCAATTTAGATAAAAGTTTACAGAGCAAATTCATTTTCCATACAACAGTTCATACACATTTTGTTTCATGACATTGATTGCAGTCCCCATAGGGTAACAGTGTTCTTTCCACTTCCTCTCTGTGGCTACCTTTTCCCTTTGTCCTTCTTTCTTATGCATTCCTGTCCTCTGAGCTAGTTCCCTGTGCTAACACTGCCCTTCTGATCTCCCATGGTTGGTTGCTCTAAGGAGTCTATACACCTGGGGTAAATATTTACCTTATACATCTGTCTATTGTCTGGCTAGAAGTCGCAGGAATGAGTTCAATTGCAGATCTGAAGGGTGTCTAGGGGCCATAGTCTTGGGAATTGCACCAATCTATCAAACCAGTAATCCCGGTCTTTTTTATAGTTTTGAGTTTTGGTTGACATTTTTCTTCCACTTTATCCAGGATCTCTTACAATGATCCTGTTCCTAGTGGTTGACAGCAGTAGCTGGGCACCATCTAGTTCTTCTGGTCTCATGGTCATGTACCAAACCAAAAAAAAAAACCAAACTCACTGCCGTGGAGTCAGACTGGACTCACAGCGACCCCTCCTTGGGTTTCTGAGGCAGTGTCACTGCGGAAGTAGTTTGCCCAACTTTCCTTCTGAGGAGTGGCTGGTGGGTTTGAACTACAAACCTTCTGGTTAGCAATCAAATGCCTTAGGCACTACGCCATGGTCATGTAGGCTGTAGCTATTATTATTTTTATAATTATACTAGAGGTGAATGTAGTGGCTAAGAGCACAGACTCTGTAGCCAGATTCTCTGGATTCAAACCACCATTTACAACTATCTGTGTGATCTCAGGCAAATTGATGCTTAACTTCAGTTTTCATATATGTAAAATAGAGATAATATTGTTACAGAAATTAGAACAGTGCCTGACACATAATAATAATTATAATAATAATAATAATAAAGCCAGTTGGCATGGAGTCGATTCTAATTCATGACAACCCTATGTGTGCTGGGACAGAACTGTGCTCCACAGGGTTCTCAGTGGCTGGTATTATGGAAGCAGTCACAAGGCCTTTCTTCTGAGACACCTCTGGATGGACTCAAACCCCCAATTTTTCAGTTGCCATCCAGGTGGATTAACTGCTTACACCACCCAGGGACCCAAACAGAGTAAACAGTATACAAATATTTGCTATTATTACATAGGAATGTCTATTCATATTCTTTCCCATTTTGGATATTTACCTAAAATAAATTATATTCTTTGATAAGATATTACTCTCTAAGCTTAGGTGGCCAGATCCCATGAACAAGGTCATAAAAGCCTGGCAGCTTCATTTTCTTATGGAGTTTCTGGAATTGAACAGCTCATCATTCAACAAACATTTGTTGAATATCCACTATGTACTCACAGAGAAAAGCCATTGAAGTATAAGCCACTTCTCTTGATTTAGAAGTGTTTATAGTCTTGACTGCTAACCAGAAGGCTGGTGGCTCAAACCCACCAGCCACTTCTCAGAAGGAAGGTTGGGCAATCCTACTTCCGTAGTGATACTGCCTCGGAAACCCAAGGAGGGGTCGCTATGAGTCGGGGCCTACTAGACGGCACATAACAACAACAACAACAATAGTCTTTTCAAAGGAACTCTGGTGGTATTGTGATTAAGGCATTTGGCTATTAATGAAAAGGTCAATGGTTCAAACCCATCAGCCACTCCATAGAAAAAAGATGAGGCAGTCTGCTTTTGTAAAGATTTACAGCCTTGGAAACCCAATGTGGATCACTGTGACTTGGAATCGACTCAATGACAGAGAATTTGGTTTTTTGGATGGTCTTTTCCAGGAGAAAGATAGATAGATAAGTAATTTAAATAAAATGTGATGCAGTGGAGACTCTGCCCAGAGGCCTAGGGAGGGAGGTAACATTTGAGCTAGGTGTTGAAAGATGAGGGTAGGGACATGAGGGAGGAAGACATTCCAGCAGAGGCAACCTTGAGGCAACATGGTAACCTGGAGGAATCTGCCAGATGAGGAAGCAGGGAGTGACCCAAGAAGTGTGTTTGGGAAGGTGTGGCAGAAGAGCCCAGAGAAGCTGGCAGGAGTGAAATTGAGAAGGGCCTTGCGTACCATGCTTAGGAATTTGAATTTTACCTGTAGGCAATAGGAAGCTATGGAAAGCTTTTAAGGAATGGAGCATCAGAATCAAATCGGAATTGTTTAAAGACAAACTAACAGGTGGATTAGATGGGAAGGACTGGGGCGTAAAGACTAGGACTGAAACTTTCACAATAATGCCCACAAAAGATAGTGAGCTCCAGGGCACAGATGGTGACCCTGGGGATCAAAGGGGAAAGACATTAGAAATAGAGATAATTACGAGGTAGAGTCAATAGGACCTGATGACAGTTTCTTTGGAATGAGTGGAAGATTGTTGATAAGAATTGAACTCCAAATCATAGGTCCGTAGCCTGGATGGAGGCTGAGTCCCCTGTCTGAGAAAAAGCGTTAAGAAGGAGAAGCAAGTTTGAGATGAAGATGGGAAGATATGGTGAGTTAAAGTGCAGGTGCATTGAGGCATCTGTAAGGCATTGAGGTGGAGTTGTAGCATAGGCTATGGAAAGAGAAGACAGGCATTTCTGAGAAGAGCCTAGCCTGGCCTGGCCTAAGGCAAGGATTTGGAAGAGTCAATGGTAGCTAAAATCAGAAGAAACTAGGAGATAAGGAAATAACTTGGCCTGAAGAAGCGCCTAATGTTCGTCCCATGACACAGAGTCACCTTGTAAGAGACTCCAGAAAGGTGCAGGGCATGGAATAGGGAGATGGATTTCATGGTAAGAATCAGGAATCCAAGCTCCCCACCCACCCCCACCCCCCAGCCAATTTGATGTTTTACCAGTTGCTGAGTAGATTCTGATTCCTGTGACCCCATGTGTTACAGATTAGAACTGCTCTGTAAGGTTTTCTTGGCTGTAATCTTTACAGAAGCGAATGGCCAAGCCTTTCTTCTGTAGTATTATTGGTGGGTGCATTTGAACTGCCAGCCTTTAGGTTAGGAGCTGAGCACAACCATTTATACCACCCTGGGCCCTAGAAGTTTCCATAGACTATTTGATATTTAGTCTCAATCCCTCATCCACAAAGTTGGTGTTTTCCAGAATAAAGAACTGGTTGCTTATTTCAATATCTTGGGGGGAAAAAAAAACTAACAAGAGGCTAACACAAATCATGTCTTAACACAGTAAGGCTATATGAACTAATTTTAACAATTTTGTTGATTTTATATCGAATCACATCCTCTCCAGTGTGGTTTTATTGGCTATCTTGTGATACTCAGAAGTTTCGAATGGCAGTTATAAGTGTTTTTGATAAATAATAATGTGGAAAGAATTTAGGTTTGCTAATTGATGCACTTTAATTGGTAGACATCACTTTTCAAAACATGAAATCTCTAATGACTAAAAACCAAACCGAACGAAATAAAACTATATTCTGGGTGGTGAAGGAAGAGTTTGGGAACCCACAGCAAATCCTCAGCCCTTAAGCAATGTCCTTCTTGAGTTGGGCTCTGCCCAACAGTGCCACAGGCATCCCTTGCGGTGAACCATTTGCAAACAGTTCCCTGAAAGAGATGAGTGGAAAAATTGTTAAATCCTGCCTAGCTAATTCTGAAGTTCCTGGGTAGCACAAATGGTTAAACACTCAATGCTAATTGAAAGGTTGATAGTTTGAAACCACACCCAGGTGTACATTGCAAGAAAGACTTGGAGATCTCTTCATTAAATCACAACCTTGGAAACCCTGTGGAACGCAGTTTTATTATCACACATGGGGTTGGCATGAGTTGGAATCACCTTGAAGGTCACTATTTTTTTTTTTTTTTTTCCCTCTCTTCCTCGTTAGCTCCAAGTCATCATTCAAGGAACATCTTCCTCTAAGAAGTCCCTCAGGGTGGGCTAAGTGTACTTCCTCTGTGCTCTGTTTAGCCACAATATTTTGTAATTGTCAGAATTTGTTTGTTTTGATTTGGCTTTGTTTTAGTCTGGGTCCCCTACTAGACAGTCATTCCTCAAAGGCAAACATTACTTTCTCTGTGCACAGTACCTAACACAGTGCCAGGCATATTTCTGAAGCTCCAGAAATGTGTAGATCAGAATACAGACAATCTCTTTTACAAGACTTGCCTCTGAAGACAGAGGATGAAGAACTCATAGTCCGTACTATATAAGCCGCAAGCTCAAGAAGGATGGAGTGTAGAGATGCATAGCATGGTCCAGGTATGCTGAATAAAGGAACCTCTTTCCCAGCAGCACCCCAGCAAACAGTTACTGTGATAGTTAAGGTTGTGTGTCAGTTTAGCTGAACCATGATTCTCAGTGGTTTAGTAGTAGATGTAATCATCCCCCAGGATGAGATCTGCTGTAATGCAATCAACTCCATGATGAAATCTGCTATGAGAAACCAATCAATTGAAAGGGAGTTTCCTCAGGGGCATGGCCTGCTTTCAATATACATGGATACCCTAGCAAAGCTCTATGGTGTTTTGCTAGATCTGGATCCTGAATTAGGCTTGTCATTTTGTGACTTCTGATTCTTTGGCCTTGAGCCAGCAGCCTGCCATATTGCCAGCTGATCTTGGGATTCATTAGCCTATAAAGCCTGTGAGCCAATAGCTGGACATCTAGCCTTCCCATCTTGGATTCATTAGCTTCTGCATCCTGTGAGCCAGCAGCTTGCCATCTAACCTGACAATCTTCAGTTCATCAGCCCCTGTATCAACGTGAGTTAGGAGAAGCCATCACCCTGGTGTCTGACCCTCAGATGCCAGCTTTTACAATGTTGTGAACCATTTCTTTGAGATAAATCTCATATATATATATATATATATATATATATATATATATATATATATATATATATATGATGCTATTGTTGCTATTAGGTGCTGTTGAGTCGCTTCTGACTCATAGCAACTCCGTGTGCAACAGAATGAAACATTGCCCGGTTCTGTGCCAGATTCACAATCCTTGCTATACCTGAGCCCATCATTGCAGCCACTGGGTCAATCTATCTCCTTGCAGGCCTTCCCCTTTTTCAACGACCCTCCACTTTACCAAGCATGATATCCTTCTCCAGGGAATGGTCCCTTCTGACAACATGACTGTTCTGGTTACCTAGTGCCACTCTGACAAGAATATACCACAAATGTGATGGTTTGAACAAATAAGAGTTTATTCTCTTACAGTTCAGAAGGCTAGAAGTCCAAGTTCAAAGTGCCAGGTTCTAGGGGCTGGGTGAAAGCCCCTCGACCTTGGGCTTCAGCTCTGCCTCTTGCTCTCAGCCCACTGAAGCTAGAGGCTTTTCTTCACTCAGACAGCTGCTGGCTGCTGAGACTGACAAACCCAAGGTTGACAAGTAAAAAGGTACAGTCCCGTTGTTACCAAACCACATGTAAGGCCATTAATTTAAGTCCATTGTAAGTCCCAAGGTTGGCAAAGTACGGCAGGCTGCTGAACAACAACATGGCTACATGCAGGGTCCAAGCATGCCATAAGCTAGAGACCATTCCCCAAGCAGACGGCATCCCAAAGGCAGTTACTCACGTGCTCACAGTAGATTCCACCATGGAGTTGATTACCAATCTCATCATGGGGAATTCTACATCCAGCTGCCCAGCCACTCAACCAGGCCCAGCCAAGTTGACACAAAAACTGAACTACCACAATGACCAAAGCAGGTGAGATGAAGTCTGGCCATTCTTGCTTCCAAGGAGCATTCTGGTTGCACTTCTTCCAGGATAGATTTGTTAGCTCTTCTGGTAGTCCATGGTACTTTCAGTATTCTTCACCAACACTATATCATACAAGCATCACCTCTTTCTTGGTCTTTCTAATTTTATCATCCCTTCACAGGCATATGAAGTGATTGAAAATACCATGGCTTGGGTTAGGTGCACCTTAGTCTTCACAGAGACATCTTTGCACTTCATCACTTGAAAGAGGTCTTTTGCAGCAGATTTACCCATTGCAATATGTCATCTGATTTCTTGACTGCCGCATACATTAGTGTTGACTGTGGAACCAAGTAATATGAAATCTACAACATCAATCTTTTCTCCATTTATTGTAATGCTGCTTATTGGTCCAGTTGCGAGGATTTTCATTTTCTTTATGTTGAGATGCCATTCATATTTCACACTGGTGTCCTTAATATTCATCAATAAGTGCTTCAAGTCATCTTCACTTTCAGCAAGCAAAGTTGTGTCATCTGCATATTGCAGGTTTTTAATGAGTTTCTCCAATCCTGATGCCATGTTCTTCTTCATATGGTCCAGCTTCTTGGATTATTTACTAGGCATAAAGATTGAATAAATACAGTGAAAGATACAACCCTGACACTCCATTCCTGATTTTAAACCACACGGTATCCCCCTGTTCCATTCGAACAACAGCCTCCTGGTTTATGTACAAGTTCCTCATGAGCACAATTAAGTGTTCTGGAATTCCAATTCTCCTCAATGTTGTCCATAATTTCTTATGATCCACACAATTGAGTGCTTTTGCACAATCAATAAAGCACAAGTAAACATCTTTCTGGTATTCTTTGCTTTCAGCCAAGATCCATCAGATATCAGCAATGATATCCCTTGTTCCACATCCTCTTTTGAATCCAGCTTGCATTTCTGGAAGTTCTCTGTCAATGTAGTGCTGCAACTGTTTTTTTGAACTATTTTCAGCAAGATTTTACCTGCATGTGGTATTAATGATATTGTTCAATAATTTCCACATTCTGTGGGATCACCTCTGTTCGGAATGGGTACAAATATGGATCTCTTCTAGTCAGTTGGCCAGGTAGTTGTCTTCCAGATTTCTTGGCATAGCTGAGTGAGTGCCTCCACCATAGCATCCATTTGTTGAAACATCTCAATGGGTATTTCATCAATTCATGGTGCCTTCTTCTTCGCTAATTCCTTCCGCACAACTTTGACTTCTTCCTTCACTAACATCGGTTCTTGATCATATGCCACCTCCTGAAATGGATAAACATTGACCAATTCTTTTTGGTACAGTGACTCTGTGTATTCCTTCCATTCTCTTTTGATATTTTGTCCATGTTGTTGTTGTTGTTGTTGTTATGTGCCGTCCAGTCGGACCTGACTCATAGTGACTCCTCCTTGGGTTTCCAAGGTGATATCACTATGGAAGTAGATTGCCCAACCTTCCTTCTGAGGAGTGGCTGGTGGGTTTGAACTGCCAGCCTTCTGGTTAGCAGTCAAGTGCCTTAAGCACTACGCTACCAGAGCTCCCATTGTTGCTATTGTTGTTGTGTGCCATCGAGTCGGACCCAACTCATAGCGAAGGTAGTATCACTATGGAAATAGATTGCCCAACCTTCCTCCTGAGGAGTGGCCGGGGGGGTTTGAACCACCAGCCCTCTGGTTAGCAGTCAAATGCCTTAAGCACTATGCTACCAGAGCTCCTAAGAGCTCTCATTAGAATCTTTTAATATTGCAACTTGAGGCTTGAATTTTTCCTTCAGTTCTTTCAGCTTGAGAAATGCCAAGCATGTTCTTCTCTTTTGACTTTCTAACTCCAGGTCTTTGCACACTTCATTATAATAATTGGTTTTGTCTTCTCAAGCTGCTCTTTGAAATATTCTGTTCAACTTTTTTATCTTGTCATTTCTTCCATTTGCTTTAGCTACTCCCATTCAATAACAAGTTTCAAAGTCTCTTCTGACATATGTTTTAGTCTTTTCTTCCTTTCCAGTCTTTTTAATGACCTTTTGCTTTCTTCATGGATGATGTTCTGATGTCATCCCATAATTCCTCTCAATTCCTCTGGTTTTTGGTCATTGGTGTTCAATGGATCAAACCTGTTCTTCAGGTGGTGTCTAAATTTGGGAGGGATATAATCAAGGCCATATTTTGGCTTGACAAACTTGTTTTAATTGTCTTCAGCTTCAACTTGAACTTACATATGAGCAGTTGATGGTCTGTTCCACAGTCAGCCCCTGGCCTTGCTTTGGCTCAGGATATTGAGCTTCTCTATTGCCTCTTTCCACAGATGTAGTCAATATGATTCCTATGTACTGCATCTGGTGAATTCCATGTGTATAGCTATCATTTATGTTGTTTAAAAAAGGTATTTGCAATGAATAAGTCATTGGTCTTGCAAAATTCTACATGTGATCTGCCGTGTCAGTTCTATCACAAAAGCCATATTTTCCAACAACCAGGGATTCTTCTTTGTTTCCAACTTTTGCATTCCAATCACCAGTAATAATCAGCATACCTTGATTGCATGTTTGATCAATTTCAGACTGCAGAAGTTGGTAAAAAATCTTCAATTTCCTCATCTTTGGCTTTGGTGATTGGTGTGTAAATTTGAATAATAGTAGTATTAACTGGTCTTTCTTGTAGATGTACATATATTATCCTATCACTAACAGCATTGTACTTCAGGATAGATCTTGAAACATTCTTTGTGAAGATGAATGCTATGCCATTTCTCTTCATTTTGTCATTCCTGGCATTGTAGATCATATGGTTGTCTGATTCAAAATGGCCAAAACCAGTCCATTTTAGCTCATTAATGCCTAGGATATTGATCTTTATGTGTTCCATTTCATTTTTTACATCTTCCAGTTGTCCTAGACTCATACTTTGTACATTCCATGTTCTGATTATTAATGGATGTTTGCAGTGGTTTCTTCTCATTTTGAATACTGCTACATCAGCAAATGGAGGTTCTGAAAGCTTTACTCCATTCATGTCATTAAGATCAACTCTACTTTGAGGAGGCAGCTCTTCCCCAATCATATTTTGAGTGCCTTCCGACCTGAGGGGCTCATCTTCTGGCACTATATCAGACAATGTTTCAGGGCTCTTCATAAAATTTTCCTGTAATATATCAAATAGTGTTTCATTGCTATTCATAAGGTTTTCACTGGCCAATTCTTTGAGAAGTGGATGGCCCCTTCCTTCTTCTAAGTCTGTCTTAGTCTGGAAGCTCTGCTGAAGCCTGTCTACCATGGATGGTGACCTTGCTGATGTTTGAAATACCGGTGGCATAGCCTCCATTCTCACAGCAACATGCAAGCCACCACAGTATGACAAACTGACAGACAAGTGGTGGAGATATTTTATATATATATATATATATATATATATATGTGTGTGTGTGTGTGTGTGTGTATATACATATATATATATTGTGTGTGTATATATATATATATATATATATATATATGTTTCTCTAGAGAACCTAGCCTAAGACAGTTACAAACACCTTCCATGCAGGGAACTCAGATTTGAGTCCCAGGTAATGAACCTGAGGCACAGCCACCACTGGTCTGTCTTTGGAAGTTTATGTGAAGGTATGATTCAGAACAGGTTTCAGCATATTTTCAGGAATAAGATGGACTGGGAGAAAAGGCCTGGCAATTTAGTACCAACGATTGTCCTCTTAATCACATGATTTTGTATACATCATTGTAGTTCTTACATGCCATTGAGTCTGCTCCAACTCATAGTAATCCTATGTCCAACAGAACAAAATACTGCCCAGTCCTGCACCAGCCTCACAATCCTTGCTATGTTTGATCCCATTGTCTCAGTCGCTTGTCAATTCATCTTGTTGAGGGTCTTCCCCTTTTTGCTGACCTTCTACTTTACCAAGAATGATATTATTCTCTAGGGACTAGTCCCTTCTGACAACATGCCCAAAGTAGGTGAGATGAAGTCTGGCCATTCTTGCTTCTAAGCAGCATTCTGGCTGCATTTCTTCAGAACAGATTTGTTCATTCTTCTGGCAGGCCATGCTATTTTCAGTAGTTTTTGCCATCACCACAATTCAAATGCATCAACTCTTCTTCGCTCTTTCTTATTCACTGTCTACCACACCTTTCATA
>NW_006921817.1:1856152-1877728 GCF_000298275.1 Orycteropus afer afer | reverse complement strand
TAATCCATATATCCATACTAAGAGCTCTGGTGGTATAGTGCCTAAGCCATTTGACTGCTAACCAGAAGGCTGGTGGTTCAAATCCACCAGCCACTCCTTGGAAGGAAGATTGGGCAATCACCTCCCAAGGTGATTACCACCTCAGAAACCCAAGGAGGGGTTTCTGTGAATCAGATCCGACTTGACTGGCAGTGAGTTTTGAGTAATCCGCACTGTAGACTGTAGTCTTTGATCTTCATCAGCAAGTGCTTCAAGTTGTTTTGGTTACCTAGTGCCACTCTGACAAGAATATACAACAAATGGGATGGCTTGAACAAACAGGAGTTTATTCTCTTACAGTTTGGAGGCTTTAAGTCTGAGTTCAAAGTGCCAGGCTCTAGGGGCTGAGTGAAAGCTTCTCAATCTTGGGCTTCAGCTCTGCCTCCTGCTTACAGCCCACTGAAGCCAGAGGCTTTTCTTCACTCAGACAGCTGCTGGCTGCTGAGATTGACAAGCCCAAGGTTGACAAGTAAAAAGGCACAGTCCTGATATTACTAAACCACATGGCAGGGCATTAATTCAAGTCCACTGAAAGTCCCAAGATTGGCAGAGCATGGCAGGCTGCTGAACAATGACTTGGCTACATGCAGGGTTCAAGTGTGTCATAAGCTAGAGACCATTCCCAAAGCTGCTTCTTATATACAGGAAGCAGATCACGTCCCTAAGGTAGCTACTCAGCCACTGACAGTAGATTCCACCATGGAGTTGATTACCAGTTTCATCATGGGGAATACTACATCCAGTTGCCCAGCCATTCAACCAGGTCCAGCCAAGTTGATACACAAACTGAACTGCCATAAAGTCATCTTCACTTTTAACAAGCCAGCTTGTGGCATCTGCATATTGCAGATTGTTAACGAGTCTTCCTCCAATCCTTATGCCACATTCTTCTTCATATAGTTCAACTTCTCAGATTATTTGCTCAGCATAAAAATTGAGTAAGTATAGTGAAAGGATACAACCCTGACATATCCCCTTCCTGATTTTAAACCATGCAGTATTCCCTTGTTCTGTTTGAATGACAGCCTCCTGGTCTATGCACAGGTTCCTCATGAGCACAATTAAGTGTTCTGGAATTCCTATTCTTCTTAATATTATCCATTATTGTTAGGATCCACATAGTCAAATGCCTTTGCATAGTCAATAAAACTCAGATAAACATCTTTCCTGTATTTTTTGCTTGCAGTCAAGATCCATTTGACACCAACAATGATACCCCTCATTCCATGTCCTCTTCTGAAACTTGAATTTCTGGAAGTTCCCTGTCAATATACTGTTACAACCTTTTTGAATTATCTTCAGCAAAGTTTTACTTGCATGTGATATTAATGAAATTTCTTGATAATTTTCACATGTTGGTGTATCATCTTTCCTTGGAATGAGCACAAATACCAAAAATTAGCCAACAAAATTCTGTGAATCACAATGGTTTTGTCTACAACTTATGTGGATGGCACAGGACCCAGCTTACATTTGTTTTATTGTGCATGGGGTCGCATGAGTCAAGGTCTAACTAGACCACAATTAATAACAATAACACTATAAGCCAGACTTTGGGGGTAGGAGGCACAATGAATGCTAGATGTGGGTCTGATAGACTTAGAGCACCCATCTAGTTGGGGAAACAGAAATCTAACAGTTCAAGATATCTTATCTGAGGGCCCAATGTGTGTCTTCTTAACGAGAGATGCAGGAAATGGGGGAGAGGCTGAATTCTGAATATCTTTTCCTCATCTGTTTTGACCTTTTGAGACAATAGATTTAAATATGGATTTATCCTTAGTGTAAGGACTAGTGGAGCCTGAAGGATATTTTAAATTGGGGCAGAACTGTATCAAATCATTTGCATTGGATGCTGGCTCTTCCCTATTTTTTTCTGGCAAATGCAAAGGATAAGATCTCAGTTATCCATGACTTTGCCAGAACTCCATGTAATTGCATTCCCTGTCTTGGCTTCAAAGTACTCTGACAGCTTTCTTTGGGGGCTCTACTTTATGTGAGTCCTAGACCAGTTGTGAGGAATCCTGGTAGCACAATGTTTAAGTGCTCAGCTGCTAACTGAAAGATGTATGGTTCCAATCCACCAGCAGCTCCGTAGGAGAAAAGATCTACTGATCAGCTACCATAAGGATTACAGCCCAGGAAACTCTATGAACCCTATGGGAGATTTCTCGTTTCTCCTATAGGGTCACTATGAGTGGTAATCAACTTGATGGCAACCAATAACAGCATACCAGTTGCCGTCATGAATTCCAACTCATAGAGCACCTGTGTGTTTCAGAGTAGAACTATCCTCCACAGGGCTTTCTGTGGTTTCACGTTTTAGAAGTAGATTATCAGACTTTTTTTTCAGAGTGAGTGGTTTCAAACTGCCAAACTTTCAGTTAGTTGTCCAGTGTCTAATCATTTGCACTACCCAGGGATTCTTTCATGTGTGTCCTAGTAGATATGACAGTATATTAGATGACTTCTCAAATCATTTGCCTGCTCACTTACCCAAACACCTCTCCTTAAATAAAAAGCAACAAAGTCTAAAGATAATTCACTCAGCACAAACACTTCACAAATCGAAATCTAGCCTTTGAAAAAGCATATGTGTGTTGAGAGGGAGGGTACCTTTAAAATCTTCAAACTGTCAGACATCAGTCTGTATCACAGGAAAGATATTGTTTGTAATTTAATCACCACCCTCTGGTTTCCATCCTACATTTCTCTTCCTAGATAAAGGCCCTCTCCTCACACCCTGTTATCTTTGCCTAACCCCCTCACCTCTGAAAGAGAGGAATTACGAATAGTGAAGAGAGTTAGTTTGGTTGCAACTATCTGGGGGAGGGGCATGGAAATGAGATTGACAGGCTGAGGATTTCTGTTCTGACTGGAGTTGCTGCTCACCCCTCCTAGTACCTTTTAAGTGTTCAAAATGTAAATGCTCACTGTCCTGTGAGGGAGCTAAGTACTGAGTCAAAGGTGTACAACAACACTAAATGCTGCCCAGACCCTCATCATCCCCGTGATCACAACAGACATGTCACATAAGTGGTGGCTGTGGATGAGGTTCACTGGCCGGGAACTGAATCTAAGTCTTCCACATGGAAGGTGAGAATTTTACCACCAAACCACCAATGCCTCTTTGGGTGGCTGGGATGAATTCTGAGCCACTGCAAGGCTTTTCAAGTCCACATGGCAGTTTTTGAAAGTTACCTCAGTTTATGTTAGGATTGAGCTGAGAGTTTTGTAGTGGATGTATTTTGGAGATGGAGAGTGAGATATTTCTTTCTGACTGCTGTTATCCAACACAGCCCTATGTCATACTCCATACATGCTACACTTCTGATATCACTAAGCACTGGTAATTAGAAATAACAGGGCATAATTAATGGAAAAATTAAGTGGGATCAGAATTCTAGGACTTTACTTTCTTAATCTTAATCCCTGTGTCAAGAAATAGGAAGCAAGGATATGTCTCTCGTACTAAGAAGCAGGGTAAGCATAAAGGACTTCAGGTATATCCGTTTCCAAAAGGGGCTTGGGAGAAATATGAGTCTTCACTGATACAAATGTGAGCATTGCTGGAACTTTTTTCATAGGGTGGTGGACATGGATTTTGAAAATCTTCCAGGATGAAACCACTTCTAGCACTGTCTGTAAAATATAGCTGTGACTTGTTCAAGGGTTAGGGTTGAGCCAGAGTATTTCCTGAAAAAAAAAAAAAAAAAGCCTATCTTTGCCTGTAGGTACTTCCCCCTTCATAGCAGTCTAATATTTCTGAAGTACAAGATCTCCTCTCAATTAATGACAGGAAATACCGTCTCTCTAAGTTCTTAAATGGATGCCTTCCATCAGAACCATTTCAAAACTATTCAGTCCTTTCACTCTTCTCTGTACTTTAGTTTCTATCTTTGGGTAAGGCCAGTTATCAGATAAATATATAGACACTATTCAGGTTCCAAAACAAACAAACAAACAAACAAACAAACAGACTTCTGTTCTCATCAGGGAAGCCCTAAAAGCTAGCCTGAGGAAGCTGCTAAGCCTTTAGTTTGGATCTGCTTAGGTTCTGGGAGCTGGGGCCCTTTCCACCTCTTGGGTTCACAAGAAGAAACTTGACAACAGAAAAGGCTTTTAGTCCTAAAACCCACTGCCATTAAGTCAATTCCTATTCACAGAGACCCTGTAGAAGGACACAGTAGAACCGCCCCATAGGGTTTCCAAGGCTGTACATCTTTACGGAAGCTGACTGTACCACTAGAACTCCCTTTCTTAAAGGCCTTGAAAAGTTTTGTCTCTCCTGAGTTTGTTCTTATAACTGGCTTTATCTCCCCCAACCCACTTTCTTGAGATAGGAACCTCAGAATCAAAATTGAAACTCAATAAAAAAGACCTTATGGCTTGTGTGACCTGCCTACTTGTATCTCATTACTTTTTAGATCTTGATCTCCTACTCTGCTATTCTCCCTTGCCCTCAATTTTGCATGTGCTTCAGTTGTAAGAAAGGGGCTCTGGTGGCACAGTGTCTAAGGCATTTGACTGCTAACCAAAAAGTTGGCGGTTCAAGCCCAGCAGCTGCTCTGCAGAATGAAAATGGTGCATCTTACTTCCTTAAAGCTTTATTGCCTTGGAAACCCAAAGGGGGTCACTATGTGTTGGACTTGACTTGATGGCAGGTTTTTTGTTTGTTTGTAAGATGTTTGTGATCCTTTCTGGAAATGAGAAAGTCATAACAGGTTTAAAATAATCCATTTCAGAGACTGATTATCCCAATTATAAACTTGTCAAGCCCTTTGTTTCAAATCCTCTCTCCTTCTAACTGCACTTCCTTTTCACTACTTTCATTCTTAATATCTGACCAAGTAAATGGCCCACAGCACTCAGGACAATCCTGATGGTATGAAGTTTAAGTGCTAGGTTGCTAACTGAAAGGACAGCAGTTCAAACCCACCAGTGGCTCAGCTCCCATAAAGATTACAGCCTAGGAAACACTGTAGGGGCAGTTCTAGTTTCATACAGAGTGGCAGTGAGTCAGAATCGACTTTGAGCCATCATACAACAACAAATATTTGTCAAATGAGTAACAGAAGGTCTGCTAAGGTAGGAAAATGAATCTTTGCCCTGCATTTTGAAGATTATCTCTACATTCAGTTACTTACATTCCCAGTTTCCTGACTGATAACTCAGATACAGTTTTGCTTCTCTTTATAAGCTTCATCTACTTTGGACACTGGACATCCTTGGGTGATTCACACATGCATGACTGCTAACTGAGAGGTTAGAGGTTCAAATCCACTCAGAAGTATACCTTAGAAGAAAGGTCTGGTAATCAGCCATTGAAAACCCCATGGCTCACAGTTGTACTCAGACAAACAGGGTCACCATGAGTCCAAATCAACTCAGTGGCAACAGATTTAGTGGTTTTAGTTTGTACACAATTATGTAGTCAGTCTCTTCATGCCTGTTCCACTCTCCTTGAGGGAAGGGTGAGTACTGGATAGTAGGCTGGCAATCCACATAGAAAATATTTCAGACATTACGGTCTATAGGGTTTCTGTTGCAACTATTCAATTCTGAGTTATAGCTCAAAATCAGTCATAGATAATACATAAACACATGAGCATGTGTGTCATAGTAAAACTTTATTTATGGACCTTTAAACATGAATCTCATGTAACTTTTACATGTACAAAATATTGTTTTTCTTTTGACTTCTTTTTTTCCCAACCATTTAAATATATATATATATATAGAAGATATATATAAATCTTTGCTTTCTGCCCATACAAAAAAAAAAAGGGGGGGGGGGGTGGGGGTGAATTTGTCCTAAGGGGGGTAGTTTGCCAACCCTTGCTGGCAGTTCAAACCCACCAGCTTTATCTTCCTCAATCCACTTTCTTGAGATAGGAATCTCAGAATCAAAACTGAACCTCAATTAAAAAGACTTTATGGTTTGTGTGACTTGCTAATACCCTTGTGTTCAAAGCTATTGCTTTGGAGCCAGATCCTGATGGATTAGGAAGATCCACAATTTACTTGACTTTGGTTGATACTGTCAACATCTCTGCCATCCCAGGGTCATTGCTTAGTTAAGGCTTGGGAACTTTTCTGATGTTAGAAAGGTAGACTATTGAACTTGGAGTCCAGATAACTGAGTTTGAAAACCAGCTATATCATTTCCTAGCTGATTTACTTGAGGGAACTTTTCTTAGTCTCATGTGTGACAGAGTCCCTAGGTGATGCAAACAATCAACACACTCAATTACCAACCATTGGGTTGATGATTCATAGCCATGAGTTGGAATTGACTCAGTGGCAACTAGTTTGGTTTTGGTTTTATATATAAGAATAAGGTAATCTCCCAGGATTATAAATGAAACCAAACTCATTGCCATCAAGTAGTGATCCTATGGACAGACTAGAACAACTCCATAGAGTTTCCAAGGCTTTACTCTTCACAGAAGCAGACTGTCACTGCTGCCTCCCACACGGAAGCTGATGGGTTCTAACCACTGACCTTTCAGTTAGCAGCCAAGCACTTAACCACAGTGCCACCAGGGCTCCTTTGCACAGGTTAAACTGTACAGCAAGAAATGGGACTCCCTATACCCCACCATCACACTCCCACCTCAGCCCAGTTAACCTGCTGACCTCTACTCTTGGAGCTTGTTGGATATCATCCAAGTCACACTCAGGGAACAAGCCAGAGACCCAGCAGTCTGACTCCTTTCTTCCTCCCTGTGATTCTCAGGCAGTGGAGATGACATGCAATATAACCAAAAATGAGCAGGAAGATCTTCCTTTAAAAACTATAGTCTTATTTCTGTTGGCTCACACACTGTTTAGAGCACAAGGGAAGTACCCCCAGAGTGTCCTGACCCTTGCTTAGGCTCATGCAAGTCAGATAATTTTCAAGGAAGGGCAGAAACCTGCTGGTGAGAAACCTCTCAAGTGTCACTGCTTACAAAAGAGGGAGAAAAATAGAAAACTCTGTTTATTTTCCTGATCTAAAAGATAACATCGCTTTGCCCTTTCCTTTTGTATAAGGTTAGTAAGGAGCAAAGTTGCCCAAATAAGAGTTTCTCAGACATTTTTGTTTCCCAGCAATTTGTGCTTTCCATTCAAAATGGATTACTTTCAGTAATAACAATAGTTAATATTAAATATGCTGTGTTCCTCGTCTGTACAATTGAAAAACTGAGTCCAACCACAGCCTATAAGATAGTTTAAAATAAGTCACAAAGTATATAGAAGTGTTGTTATTGTTAATGACAACTACTAAATTGCTTTGAAACTTCAATTTCAGTGGATTTTATAAGTAGTGGGTGAAAAAAAAAATCAACACTATCCCCCCAAGAAACGCATAACATTTTACAGACGCAGTCTCCCTATTTTTCGCAGAATAGAAAAATAGTATTTAGAACTTTGAACTGAAAGGGCTCTCAGGAAATCACTCATCCAAGTTCTTAGTCTGGCATGAGGAAACTGAGGCTTGGGGAGAGGCAGTGAATTTAGGCATCTTAGATAAAGGAAAAGTAATTCTACATCTGGATGTGTATCCTTTTCCTAGGGTGGCTTCCGCAGCTGTGGTGGTTGAAAGGAACAAGAGGAGGGGCACGAGCTGGAGGCGCAAGAGGCGGGGGACCCGCCCTGCCTGGTTGTCAGGCTGCGGAGCCAGCCCGGCGGCGCTACTGTCCCCAGTAGGCGGGGAGGCTAGGCGCGCTGCGAGCACGCAGTCACGTACTACATCTCTGCTCAACCTAGGGAGTTGTGAAGGTCTGCATTTTACGATATAGGTAACATTTAAATATCCTTTCCTTGCCTTCGTTGCTTTCTAGAAATTGACATAAAATGGGATCTGGCACATGGGTAGGTTTCATGCTTTTCAAGAAAAAAAGAGGTGTTAAGGAGTGAGGGATAGCATGACCAAATTCAAAAGAGCTAGGGCATTCCTTTCTCCCTCCCCCATAGGTTCTGGGCCCTTGTCTAACACAATCCTGCAGTTCCACTATTTTTACCTCGTGGTTTAATACTTTAAACAATGCATTTGAAACCTCCAGAATCAAGTCAGGAAAGCTAATATCATATATGCCACTAATTCAGTGTGCATCTTTGTTTGGGGATGCTATAGAATTGATTCTGACTCACAGGGACCCCCTGTGACAGAGTAGAACTGTCCCAAAGGGTTTTCTTGGCTGTAATTTTTAGGCAACAGAAGCAGAAGGAGGCTTAACCCTTGTACCAGCAGGTCTCCCTTGCCTCTTGGGAAACAGAGAATCCAATAGGAGCTAATCACTGGTTTGCAGTGAGGAAGGATGATTTGCTATCTTGGTGGAAGGCAGTACTTTGGGTCCTGAGCATTGATAAAGTTTGAGTTCTACCAACAGCTGGAGGTTTCTAACATGTAAAAATACACATTTTTACAGGTCACCTCCACCCTGCTAATGTCCTGTGTAGTGCAGCAATTCCATTTTGATTTGGTAGTTAATCCAATTCCATTTGGATTTAAGAACACGGATTCCATTGCCAACAGAGAGAGTTTCCAAAATTCTGGTCATGGAACACAGCCTTCAAAAGAAGGCCTAATCAGAAGCATAATGTATACAAGTCAGTCCTAGGCTGCTCTATTTGAAACACGGACGGAGGTGCAGTCTCAAGCACAACTTTGCCCATTCTCCTCTCCTCCACCAACAAGTGGTCTGGTTGTGGTGAATCACTAGAGATTTTCAGGGTACAGTTTGAAATTCACTGTCCTTGATTAAATTTAAGATTCTTGAGCATGTTCCTCAATATCTCTTATAATCTAGCCACAATTGTTCTCCCCTCTTCCCCTCATCAGGATCTGATGTCTCTTTAACTTGTTGTTTCTCTACCTAGATTGCTTTTCCACGTCTGTTCCTAGATTCATCCTTCATGACTCTGCTGAAATACTTCCTCCCCTGTCTCTCCTTCCTGAGTGATTTCTATAGTACTTTGTTTATACCGTAAATGTAACACTAGTCACACTTTGAGGTCAATTTCTCACACTGCAGCATGAGTCCTTTGAAAATAAAAACTGTGCTTTATTCTTGCTACGTTCAGCTGATATTTAAAGAATCCTTGATGAGTGCTGGGTGCAGAGGATAGAGCCCAGAAATCAAAACTGACAAGAAGCACTGATCTCATGGAGCTGACATTCTAGAGACAGGGAAACAGACAGTGAACGAGATAAACGAGGAAAGTGTGTAACATAGAGTGATAAGCACTATTCAGAATAATAAGGCAGAGCAGGATAGAAAATGCACATTGAGAAAGGAGGGGGCATCCCAGTTGTAAACAGGATGGTGAGGGAAGACATGGAAGGTGACATGAGTATAAACCTAAGGAGAGAACCATGTGGATCAATCACTAAAGGAAATTGTTCTAAGCACAGAGAAGCGAAAATGCAAATACACCTAAGAAGGGAGTTAGAGCAATAGAGAGAAGGCCACTGTGGCTACAGGGAAAAGGGAAAGAAGAAGGTAGATATGAGAGGTAAGATGTTAGGTGGCTTGGGACCCCATGGGCCATTATAAGGACTTTGGTTATTACAAAGTGAGGGGGTCAGATACAAGAGCATTTTGAAAAGACTGACATGCTCTGACTTCTGTTATAACAAATCACTCTGGTTGCCACACTGAGAAGACTGGAAAGGGAGAGATGATGGTGGCCCAGACAAAACTGGGAGCAAGATAAGTGGTGAAGGGTGGATCAATTCTCGAGATATTTTAAAGGTAAAGCCAACTGCACTGGCTGAAGGACTAGAGCTGAGGTGTGAGAAAGAAAAGACTAGTCTAGATTTCTGGTCTAAATGGGAAGATGGAGTTGATGTGGGGGAGGCTAGAAAAGAATCAGATTTTAGGAGGAAACCAGGAGTACAGTTTTGACATGTGGGTTTGTGAGTGGTCAATCTGGAGGGGAGAGGACTGGACTAGAAATAAAACTTACTGTTCGTTGTGAGTCTGCCAGCCACAGAGGAGATGCTCAATAAATGGTTGCTGAATGAATGACGGAATGGATGATCATATCAGTCAATCAAAGAACAAGCAAATAACTAGAGAATCCAGAATTACATAAAAATCCTGAAATGTTTAACAAAACCTCTGACATCAAGCATGTGGGTTCATGAACTAGAGATAGAAATTAAGAATTTTGAAAATCTTAATCCTTTTTGAACAAAGTAAGAGAATTCATACTTCCTGATTTTAAAACATACTGTAGAGGTATAGTAACCAAAGCAGCCTGGTATTGGTATAACAACAGACACATTAACCAATGGAATAGAACTGAGAGTCCAGAAATAAACCCACACATTTATAGTCAACCGACTTTTGACAAGGGTGCTAAATCCATTTGATGGGGAAAGAAGAGTCTCTTCAATAAATGGGAAAATTGGATTTCAACATGCAGAAAAATGAAATAGGATCCATGTCTCACACCATACACACAAAACAAACTTAAAATGTATTAAGGACCTGAATGTGCAAACTAAAACTAAAAAATTCTTAAAAGAGCAAGCTGGGGCACCATTGTCAGGGTGAGGTTCCAACAATGGACTATCTAATATAATTACACAATCACAGACCGCAAAAGACAAAATATATATATGGGAATTCATAAAAATTTAAAACGTTTGTTCATCAAAAGTTTTTACCAAAAAAGTGAAAAGCTGTTACCTGGGAAAATATCTTCAGAAACCATATATCCAGCAAGAATCTAGCAACCAAAATATATATAAAACTTCAACAACTTAACAACAAAAAGACAAATAACTCAATTAAATAATTGTTGTTGTTGTTGTTATGTGCCATTGAGTCGGCCCCGGGTTTCCAAGGCAGTATCACTACAGAAGTAGGATTGCTCAACCTTCCTTCTGAGGAGTGGCTGGTGGGTTTGAACCACCAGTCTTCTGGTTAGCAGTCAAGTGCCTTAGGCACTATGCTACCAGAGCTCCTAATTATATAATTGGGAAATACATATACATACATATATATATATAAACTATGATTTGTGTGAAAGTTTATAGAGCAGATTAATTTTCCATTGAATAGTTCATACACATTTTATCTCATGACATTGACTATAAGCCACATAATGTATCAGTTTTCTTCCCACTTCCTCCTTGTGGTTACCCTTTCCCTGTGTCTTTCTTTTCTATGCATTTCTGCCTTCTGAGCTATCTCTCAGTGCAAATAATGGGCAAAATATTTGAATAGACATTTCACCAAAGAGGACATTCAAATGGCCACCAAACACATGAAAAGATGCTCAACATCATTCGCCATCAGAGAGATGCAAATCAAAACCACAGTGAGATACTACTTCATTCCCATGAGGATAGATAAAATTGAGGAGAAAAAAAAAAAATCAGAAAATAACAAATGTTGTTCAGGATATGGAGAATTTGGAACCCTTACCCATTGCTGGTGCAAATGCAAAATGATATAGCCACTGTGGAAAACTGTGGCAGTCCCTCAAAAAACTAAAAATAGAATTACTATATGACCCAGCTATTCCACTCCTAGGAATATGCTCAAAAGACTTGAAAGCAGACACTCAAAAAGAGATTTGTATACCAATATTCACTGCAGCACTATTCACAATAGCCAAAATGTGGAAAAACCCTAAATGCCCTTAAACAGATGAATGAATAAACAAAATATAATATGTACATACAATGCAATACTACTCAGCCAGTGGGATAAATGAAGTTTTGATATATGAATGGAGCTTGAAAACATACCAAGTGAAATAAGCCAATCATAAAAGGATGAATATCATATCATTTGCACTTATGTAAAAAGATAAGAAAAGCAGTTATAAAGTTTATTAGCACTTACCAAGGATGAGAGGGTGGACAAAAAGGGGAGTTGATGGTGATGGAAAAATTGCATTGATTAAGAGTAGAGCTGCATAGAAGATTATTTTAATTTCTGTCAGTAAATAGTACACCTGTAAATAGTTGAATTGGTAAAAGTTCCGTGATAGGTATGTTCACAACAATGGCATACACACATACACACAGAAGAGTAGCTGCTGAAGCTGCTTATGTATAACCTCTGGTGCAAGCAATCCAAAATAACAAGAGGGAAGCTGTAATAGCTTTTATAAGTTAGCCTCAGAATTAATATTCCATCACCTTTGTCTTACTCTACTGGTCACTCAGACCAGCTCCCATTCATTGTGCGAGGAGGCAACACAAGGGCATGAATAAATAAATGTGAGGATAATTTGGAGCCATCATGGATGTGGATTAGCCCACTACGTAGTAAAGAATTTGGCCTTGCCTAAAGAGAAGGCCTTTTACCTGATAACAACTTAACTATTGTTGTTAGGTGCCGTTGAGTCAGTTCTAACTCATAGTGACCCTATGAGTGACCTTATATATAACAGAACGAAACATTACTCAGCCTGTGCCATCTTCACAGGAGAATGTTTGAGCCCACTGCTGTAGCCACTGTGTCAGTTCGTGTTGTGGAAGTCTTCCTCTTTTTCACTGACCCTCTACTTCACCAAGCATGATGTCCTTCTCCAAGGATTCGTCCTTCCTGATAACCTGCCCAAAATAATGGAGAGAAAGGCTCAGCATCCTCGCTTCTAAGGAGCATTCTCTCTGTACTTCTTCTAAAATAGATTTGTTCATTCTTCTAGAAGTCTGTGGTATATTCAATATTCTTCACAAACACCATAATTTAAATGTGTCAATTCTTCTTCAGTTGTCCATTTTCATTGTCCAGCTATTGCATGCATATGAGGTTATTGAAAATACCTTGTCTTGGGTCAGGTGCACCTTCGCCACCAAAGCAACCTATTTGTTTTTTAAGATTTTAAAGATGCAACAGATTTACCCAATGCAATATGTTGTTTGATTTCTTGTCTGTTGCTCCCATAGGCATTGATTATAGACCCAAGTAAAAATGAAATTCTTGTTCAATATTTTCAATATTTCATTATTTTCTCTGTTTATCATGATAATGTCTATCGGTCCAGTTGTGAGGATTTTTGTTTTCTTTATGACACAAACAAGAAGTTTGTGTCATTTGCATATCATAGGTTATTAATGAGTTTTCCTCCAATCCTTGTGCTGAGTTCCTCTAGGCACTAGAAATGTTTTTTCTTATGTCTTTGTTTGCCAAGTGCCTTTAGTCATACTGGCTATTCTACCAATGTTACTTAGGGTGGGAGTTAGTCACATACATACCATCTTAGAGTGGGGACTAACCAAGGCAGAAAGACCAATAGTGTGATGCATTGTGGGGGAATTTGGGCCTCATGCCATCAGTGATCTGAAGGTTGAGATCAGTCAATCGTGCCTCCATGATGGAGCCCAAAGCAAAACTCTGAACACTGAGGTTCAGTCAAACTTCCTTTGTTGGCAGGTCTCCATGCAAAGTGTTACACATTAATAACAGGAGATAAAATTGAACTGACTCTGTGGAGAGAGGACAACAGAAGCTCCATGTTTGGAGCCCTCCTGGCGTCTATCCTATGCTTCTTTTCTTTGGCTGATCTTAATCTATATCCTTTCTCTGTAATAAACTGTAACCATACGTATAAAATTTTGTAGTGATCTACAAACCTGATGGTGGTTTTGGGGACCTCCACTTCCCACCTCAAAGCTGAAATTAGTATCAGACATGAAAGCAGTTTTGTGTGGAGACTGCCTTAACTTCGTAATTGGCTTAAACTCCTAGCACCCATGTAGTTAGCCACTCTTTTAATTTAAATAACTCTTATTTGTCTCTCAAAACCCAGGTCAAATCACTTTCTTTGGGAAGCTTTCTGTGACTCCTCTGATGAATTTCTTCTGTTGCCATTACCCCTTGGGCATATTGCCATTATATTATGTACTAAACTGTACTTAAATTGTTGATTTACTTGTTTCTCTCTTTACTAGTCTTTAACTTCTTTATTCAAATCTGTATCACAGTGTCTGGAATAGTGGTGCATAGTAGAGTCTTGATACAATTTGTATAAGGAATATGTGAATGAATAAAGTAATATTTTCTTTCATTGGCCAGAAATATTTTACACAGCACTTACTTTATATCACACCCACCTCAGTTCTCTTATGGCTGATTTGCATATTTCAGTTTTCAAATTTCAATTACCTCCTTATCTCACTCCTGACCCAGGTCTTACTTCTCTTTCACCCAGTAATTCCAACCTAGGAATTTATTCTAAGGAGATAATTTCACAGTTGGCAAAGATACAGCTATAACAATGTTCATTGCAGCTTGCTGTGTTGTTGTTATGTGCCGTCGAGTGGGTTTCGACTCATAGCGACCCCTCCTTGGGTTTCTGAGGCAGTATCACTACGGAAGTAGATTGCCCCATCTTCCTTCCGAGGAGTGGCTGGCTGGTGGGTTTGAACCACCAGCCTTTTGGTTAGCAGTCAAGTGCCTTAGGCACTATGCTACCAGAGCTCCTGTTTAACTTTGTACAAAACCTAATTTTCCAAAGATAAAGATCCGATTAAATATATTACATAATATCAAAATGACATATTGAATAGTCAATAAGAATAATAATACAGAAATATGATTATTAATATGAAAAATGTTCATATTATTAATGTTCATATTATTAACGAAATAAAACCAAGTTGCAAAACATTTTAAAAAGGAAAACATTTGTACACACACCTGCACTCAGAGAGAAAAATCAGGGATAGCATATGCTGGAAAGTTAGGAGTATGTATTATGGAATTATGAGTGATTTTAATTTTCTTCTTTATCTTTATGTATCTTTAAAATTTCCAGGTATAAGCATATTACATTCAAAGAAAATTTTAAACATAGGTCATTATACGCTTTCATTCATTCCAGTAAAGCATAGATCATGGGTTTATCCTCCAAATGTCTAATGGGAAAATTCTGAAATCAAGAATGTTATTCATTTTCAGAGTTCTCCTAACAGAGTACCAAGTCAAGGAGTGCCAAGTCATTTCACTTTCTAAGCTTTGTTTCCCTCTCCTTAAAATGCAGGACTATTCCAGTATTGTCAATCTTTCTTCTGAAGAATTTAAATACAGTGTATGGGAATTGATTGTGCCTTCCCAATAATCTCTCTGGTCTCAAAGGCACTTGTTCTCATTTCTGTAGGAGCAGTTATCCCACATTGTGGTTTCTAGTTCCCCATCTAGACCGAGATGTCCTTTAAATCAAGGTCTTACTCATTTTTACAACATCAACAAGCACAGTGCTTGGCATATTTATTGAAGAACATTGCCAAATCAAAAAGGCTCATTTGTGTTTTCTTCTTATTCAGCTTCTTAGGAGCGTTTGACTCAAGAGAATCAACTGACCACTTCTGTTGAAACTTCTTCCTCTTTTTGCTTCTTTGATACCACACTGTCTTGTTTTTCCTTCCTGGCCTGTGGCTACTTCTCTATCTCCTTTGTAAAGTCCCTTTCCTTTTTTACATAACCTCTGAAAATGCTCCCTTCACTTGCTCCTTCAGGCTCTCCACTGTTACTAGCCTCAGGGTTCTTCACTATCTCTTTGCTTTTCCTAAACCCTGCCACGTCTTTGTAAATAGTCCTTTCATTAAACTCTCCTCAAATCGCCCTGGTTTTCTGTCAGACCATGACTCCTGAGCCTACTTAACATCTTCCATTGGACTTCTCACAGTCATTGCAAACATGCCATGTTCAAAACATAACTTTTGGTTTTCCTGCATACCTCCTTCTCCCCACTTTCTACTACTTATGTAAACAGTACCTCTATCAGTCCAGGTGCATCACTTCAGGTGCACAAGGCAGACGCCTGGGAGTCATACATGATTTGTCTATCTCCTTCACCCCTACTCTCTTTCATCTAATCTATCACTAAGTCTGCAAATTCAGCTCTGCACAGCTGGCTTCATCTTCCTCTTTAGATCTTAGATCTCAGCTTAAATTCTATCTTCTCAAAAATCTTTTCCTCTACCCAAACAAGTAGGGCCCCTATTCCTTTATTCTCTCTCAATATACCAGTTTGTTTGCTTCTTAGGGCTTATCACAGTATAAACCAATATATACAATTCTACTCTACCTCCTAATAGAGCACTATCAGTCTTCTTTATAACTGACTACTCACTTTTCTGTCTCCAGTACTATTCTCTAATATCTTTGACAGCTGAGAATGCATCTTATTTACCATTGTGTCTGTAGTAGGGCCTGCTGGGTCTTTACCAGGGCTTCAAACCAGTTCATTCCAGTCTGCCCCTTGCTGAGATTTTGCATTTCCACCTCAGATACACTGATTCAGAATTTACATATTAACAAATCCCCAGTTGATTCTTATGTATACATGATTCTTATGTATATATTGATCTTGTTAAAATGTAGATTCTGACTGGATGTATCTGGGGTGGGAAGGCAAATTCTCAGTAGGAGATCAAACTAGAATGAACTGGTTCAAAGCCCCATCTCTACCAAACATCCCATCCCCTTTTTCCTTTCAGGTGTCTACCCTTTGTGGGTTGGACTCAACCAATCAGGGGATGGACTCTGATTGGCAAGGCTATCCTCCTTGGAAGTGATGGGTTCTGGAGGCAGTCTGTATGGGAGCTCCTTGTTAGCTACTGTTGGCACAAGGAGGGACTAGCTACCTAAGCTGGCCCAATCAGGTTGAAAATAAGGACTTTTACTCCCATGAATCAAAGATGATTTTTTTTTCTCTCTTCCAGTAGATATGAATAATAAAAAAATTGCTACTCCCCAGAAACATAGGCTTCAGGGAAACTATTCCAATAAAATAGCCAATACCAGAGAAGAACAGAAAGAACATCATAGATATGGAGGGAGAGTGCTGATTGAGTCTGTATTATATGAGATAATACATTTCCTCATGGTCCAAGACAGAGTGAGTTACTTGCAGACAACAGCCTCCTAGCTCGCATAAAATAGGCACTCAAAACTATTGCCAAATGAATGAATAAGGTAATAAATCAGCATTCTCCAACAAAATCCAAAGGAAAGGTGCCCATTATCTACTTTATTTGAGAGTTATGCCCTTTTAGTAGAAAGGAGTAACTCTGAGATATGAGAGATAATGAACATATAACTCTTAAGGTAACCCAACTTGGAGACCAATTTTTCCTGAGCTTGATCCAACATGGCAGAATGAATATTTGAAGTTCCAAACCTATATCCACACTATCCTCACCAAGGAACACCACTCCTCAAAACCCCATGGAAAACCATCTATTGACTTTATCAATTGCTTCTACTTTGGTAGAAATAAATTACATGTCTAGATTTTACTATGAGCCCAATTCTATTGACTACCAGTTTAATGATTTATCTTAAACTATGCATTTATTCCAAACAATCTCCACATATAAAACAACTTTAAAAAGATGTAATCTAGACACATAAAATGCCAGATTTATGGTTTAATAATTTGGCTCTGTCCATAAACTACAAGTTCAGAAAACAAAAACAAACATAAACAAGCAAAAACCTGACTGAAAGAAAAGATTTCTAAAACAGGATGCCTTCCTTTTTTCCAAAGTCCTCATACACAGTAAGTCAGATAGAAAACAGAAATGTATCTACATGTTATTGAAACTTAACTGAAATATTTATCTCTTTTTGCCCTGTGGAATATTGCCTGTATGAAACACCATCGTGCGTGATATATACATTCAGGGCTGAGGAATGACCATGGTGTTTAGGACCTCCTTTGTATTTTTTTTTTCTCCCCGCTTGAAGCCTTGTGTTTGAGTAGAGCTTTAGGAAAAATATGTGAAGATGGGAAAAGGAGAGGAGGATGGGAAAAAATTTAACAGTGCATTAGAGCACCAACTTGGTAGCATAGTGGCTAAGACACTTGCCTGCTAACCAGACGGCTGGCGGTTCAAACCCACCAGCCACTCCTCGGAAGGAAGGTTGGGCAATCCTACTTCCGTAGTGATACTGCCTCGGAAACCCAAGGAGGGGTCGCTATGAGTCGGGGCCGACTCGACGGCACATAACAACAACACAACAACAGAGCACCAACTTGAGAAGAAGTCTGAGTATGGGTTGGCTCTCTTTCCTCCTCTGTGACCCTCTTCTGAGAATCTTCCAAGGACATTGGACATTATTTCCTTCCTGGACTAGTGCAAACAAAACAAAACAAAAAACAACAAGGAACCAGGAGTAAAAAAGGATAGAACGAGAGCCTGTTTTTCTTGAACCCCTCAGAGAGCTCTCAGTAAAGTCAGACCTATTTCCTTCACTCCCAGATTCTGCATTCCTAAGCAGCTCCCGCATCAACAGACCAGGAGCCCGTCTCCTACAGAGACCTGATGATTTGGACACTGTAAGCACTATAAGCAGCTCCTTCCCATCTGTGTGAGAAAGCCAGAGATCATCAGAACATCCGGAAGATTTTCATTGCATTATAGAACTTTAAATAACATTTATTCTATTGCTGCCTGCACTGATGGTAACCATGGTGGTAAAGGAATTGTCTGGTTTAAAACTCAGTTCATCTGAGAAGACCAGAGGCTGGAGGTTCTCTATAGTTGATTTAAATTTTTGCCCTTGGACTACCAAAATTGGAGGCATTAAGTCTAATCTGTATACTGTTCAACTGAGGAAACAGGTATATTCAGAAATATGTTATGTCTGGAGAGATATATCAAATCAAATTGATTTGTTGAGTACTTAACTATGGAAATAACATGATGAGGGATGTCCAGGTGATTAAGAACTGCCTTTAAGGTACTTTAGGAGTCTCTGAAGGAGTCCCTGGGTGGCACGAATGGTTAAATTATCAACTAATAGCTAAAAGATTAGTGGTTCAAACCCATCCAAAGGCACTCCAGAAGACAGGCATGGCAATCTGCTTCCAAAAGTTCACAGTCTGGAAACCCTATGGAACACAGTTCCACTGGGAGCTGACTTGATGGCAACTTGCTTTAAGGTTCTTTGAATCTGTTTTGGTGGCCACTGAACCAGACTATAGCCCACAACAATTGTCCTGTTTATGGCCATGAAATCCATACCATTACTTAGTAATAAGTGCTTTTCCTAAGGGATTCAGGTTTTGAAATGAGAATTTTAAAGTACAATAAACAGAAACCAAAATAAATTCCATCAAAATAGCACTGATTCTACTGACAAAACCTAGGCAGTTCACTGCTGAAGCAGCTGCATCTGTTGTCCTCACAGTATGAATGTCATGTGTTGGTCAAGTGCACTTAGATTCCTCCCCCACACTCAAACTATCTTCTTGGAATTCAGCTGACAAACATTTTCTCTTCCTCAAAACAACTGCTAGAGCATGCATGTTTAGTAACAATGTAAATGCAAACTGAGTGTTCTCAGTAAAGCTGTTTGAATGCTTTATTCTTTGACTTTCCAGAGCAAAAAAAAAAAAAAACAGTAAAGTAGTGGAAATGTGAAATCTCAGCTTATTTCTATCTAACATTATCAATGCTTTCTATCCTCCACTGACCTGCAGGGATAAGGACCTGGAGGGACGGTTACCAAACAGGTTGAATTTTTGTCTAAAAAGAGATGAGTTGATATTGCATTGTGGAAATTAGACATTTGTTAAGGTTTTGGCTTTTTTTTTTTCCCCCTCTCTCTTTGCCATGTACTAAATTATACCAAAACAATTAAGAAAAATTTGAAAGAAAACATTTGTGCAATTAAGATTTGGGCCATATACAACACTTTCAGCACATTCACTTCATGCTGATTTCTAAACAACATGTAATTGATCAGGTCTTTCCGACTATAATCCTCTTCCTCTCTCTCACTGGCTACTGGTTATGTGGTTCAAACAGGGCTCCCAAAAGACAAAAGGAGATAGCCAAACCAAGGGATTGAGCAACTAAGTGAGACAGAAAGAACACTTCATTATAAGAAGATAAGAGGTAAATCTGATGTTTGTAGAAACTGCAGAGAGCTGGAGGTAGAAATTGAAGCTGGAATATATAAGGCTAAGAATCTGTGAAAAGTGTGCTAAAGGTGACTAGCAAACAAACATCCTGGTTTTTCTGACTTCACAGTACAGTGCATAAATTTACTGTAAATTATAGAGCTTTCTGAAGATGGGATAAAATGAAATGAATCTCTGCTTTAGCTTTCCTTATTTTTTTCTATGATTTCCTGCTAGTTTTCCCCAATCTAGTGCCGCAGTGGTTAAGTGCTTGGCTGCTAACCCAAAGTGGGCAGTTCAAACCTACCAGCTGCTCTGTGGTAGAAAGATGAGGCAGTCACTTCTGTAACCATCTACAACCTCGGAAACCCTATGGGGCAGTTCTACTGTGCCCTGTAGGGTCACTATGAGTCAGAATTGACTCCATGACAGTGGGTTTGTTTTTGGGTCTCCCACCCTTACAACCACCTACTCCCATGCTCATCTACTTAATAGGCTGTCAAGGCTAATTGCTCATATGTTACTTGCAGTGCATGCTGGTGGCACAGACTGGGCTAGGCAGCTGTGAAAACCTCAGGGCTCCCTTGTGACTCTGACTTGCCTTTTCCTTATTAAAATATGCTGTTCCCCTGCAGTGTTCCCCAGAGCCCCAAGTGAAGGCTAGCTGTGATTCATGTGATTTTTAAATGTGAAAAATGTCCCTGCCAAAGTTTATCCGGCATCTATTTTCAGGAGACAAAATGTATCTAAAATATATGTAAACCTTCAAACAGACAGAACAGCAATGATAAAGGTGTTGGTTAGAACAAAAGGACAATGAAGCTAGGAAAAGTAAGATGAAACTCTAATTCATAAGATGCTTGTGAGAAGATTCTGGGGTGTTGCTAAATGTGTTACATAAATTTGGCTTTAAATATTTTAAATATTTTAGGAGATAACCCAAAAGGGGATGATATAATCAGTTACATGATTGGGGAAGTGGTGGTTAGGCAGAAGTACTGTTACTCTTGGTATAGAGATTAGAGAAAAATTCATCCTTCTACTCCCATTCTTGGAGTCCCCAGGTAGTACAAATGGTTAATATACTGCTAACCAAAAGGTGGAAGGTTCAAGTCTACCCAGAGATGCCTTGGAAGAAGGGCCTGGAGGCTTGCTTCTAAAAATCAGCCTTGGAGATCCTATGGAACACACTTCTACTCTAACGCACATGGGGTTGCCATTAGTTGAAATTAGCTTGACTGGAACTGGAACCAGTTCTTAGCCGTCACCCTAGCTACCTGCGGAGGAACGTCATGACAAGACTGTGCAGTACTCACTCACTGCTGTCGAGTTAGTCTCAACTCATAGCGGCCCCTCCTTGGGTTTCTGAGGTGGTATCTCTACAGAAGTAGATTGCCCAGTCTTCCTTCCAACGAGTTGCTGGTGGGTTTTAACCACCACCCTTCTGGTAAGCAGTCAAATGCCTTAGGCACTATGCCACCAGAGCTCCCCATGTTTGCAATAAACACATCAATAATCTCCAAGGGCTGGGACTGTAGGGTAACAATGACAAACAATAGTCCTTGCTGTCAAGAATTTTGTGATTTAAGCTCAATTGGCATAACATACTATACAAAACATTGTTCCACCTACTACTTTGGCGAGTAGCGACTGGGACCTTAAAAGCTAGGA